>NW_027397080.1:4865625-4965339 GCF_003265705.2 Callorhinus ursinus | reverse complement strand
CAACAAAATCATGAATGAAAGAGGAGAGATCACAACCAACACCAAAGAAATACAAACAATTATAAGAACATATTATGAGCAACTCTATGCCAGCAAATTAGAGAACCTGGAAGAAATGGGTGCATTCCTAGAGATGTATCAACTACCAAAATTGAACCAGGAAGAAATAGAAAACCTGAACAGACCTATAACCACTAAGGAAATTGAAACAGTCATCAAAAATCTCCCAAGAAACAAAAGCCCAGGGCCAGACGGCTTCCCGGGGGAATTCTATCAGACATTTCAAGAAGAATTAATACCTATTCTCCTGAAACTGTTCCAAAAAATAGAAATGGAAGGGAAACTTCCAAACTCATTTTATGAGGCCAGCATTACCTTGATCCCAAAACCAGACAAAGACCCCATCAAAAAAGAGAATTACAGACCAATATCCTTGATGAACATGGATGCAAAATTTCTCACCAAAATACTAGCCAATAGGGTCCAACAGTACATTAAAAGGATTATTCACCATGACCAAGTGGGATTTATTCCTGGGCTGCAAGGCTGGTTCAACATCCGCAAATCAATCAACGTGATACAATACATTAACAAAAGAAAGAACAAGAATCATATGATCCTCTCAATAGATGCAGAAAAAGCATTTGACAAAGTACAACATCCTTTCTTGATCAAAACTCTTCAGAGTATAGGGATAGAGGGTACATACCTCAATATCATAAAAGCCATCTATGAAAAACCTACAGCGAATATCATTCTCAATGGGGAAAGGCTGAGAGCTTTTCCCCTAAGGTCAGGAACGCGGCAGGGATGTCCACTCTCACCACTGCTATTCAACATAGTATTAGAAGTCCTAGCCACAGCAATCAGACAACAAAAAGAAATCAAAGGCATCCAAATCGGCAAAGAGGAAGTCAAACTCTCACTCTTTGCAGATGATATGATACTGTATGTGGAAAACCCAAAAGACTCCACCCCAAAACTGCTAGAACTCCTACAGGAATTCAGTAAAGTAGCAGGATATGAAATCAATACACAGAAATCAGTGGCATTCCTATACACCAACAACAAGACAGAAGAGAGACAAATCAAGGAGTCTATCCCATTTACAATTGCACCCAAAACCATTAGATACCTAGGAATAAATCTAACCAAAGAGGCAAAGGATCTGTACTCAGAAAACTATAAAATACTCATGAAAGAAATTGAAGAAGACACAAAGAAATGGAAAAACGTTCCATGCTCATGGATTGGGAGAATCAACATTGTGAAGATGTCAATGCTACCTAGAGCAATCTACACATTCAATGCAATCCCCATCAAAATACCATCCATTTTTTTCAAAGAAATGGAACAAATAATCCTAAAATTTGTATGGAACCAGAAGAGACCCAGAATAGCCAGAGGAATACTGAAAAAGAAAAGCAAAGCTGGCGGCATCACAATTCCGGACTTCCAGCTCTATTACAAAGCTGTCATCATCAAGACAGTATGGTACTGGCACAAAAACAGACACATAGATCAATGGAACAGAATAGAGAGCCCAGAAATGGACCCTCAACTCCATGGTCAACTCATCTTTGACAAAGCAGGAAAGAATGTCCAATGGAAAAAAGACGGTCTCTTCAACAAATGGTGTTGGGAAAATTGGACAGCCACATGCAGAAGAATGAAACTGGACCATTTCCTTACACCACACACAAAAATAGACTCCAAATGGTTGAAAGACCTAAACGTGAGACAGGAGTCCATCAAAATCCTAAAGGAGAACACAGGTAGCAACCTTTTCGACCTCAGCCGCAGCAACTTCTTCCTAGAAACATCGCCAAAGGCATGGGAAGCCAGGGCAAAAATGAACTATTGGGATTTCATCAAGATAAAAAGCTTTTGCACAGCAAAAGAAACAGTCCACAAAACCAAAAGACAACCAACAGAATGGGAGAAAATATTTCCAAATGACATATCAGATAAAGGGCTAGTATCCAAAATCTATAAAGAACTTATCAAACTCAACACCCAAAGAACAAATAATCCAATCACGAAATGGGCAGAAGACATGAACAGACATTTTTCCAAAGAAGCCATCCAAATGGCCAACAGGCACATGAAAAAGTGCTCAACATCGCTCGGCATCAGGGAAATCCAAATCAAAACCTCAATGAGATACCACCTCACACCCGTCAGAATGGCTAAAATTAACAAGTCAGGGAACGACAGATGTTGGCGGGGATGTGGAGAAAGGGGAACCCTCCTACACTGTTGGTGGGAATGCAAGCTGGTGCAACCACTCTGGAAAACCGTATGGAGGTTCCTCAAACAGTTGAAATTAGAGCTACCGTTCGATCCAGCAATTGCACTACTGGGTATTTACCACAAAGATACAAATGTAGGGACCCGAAGGGGTACGTGCACCCCAGTGTTTATAGCAGCAATGTCCACAATAGCCAAACTGTGGAAAGAGCCAAGATGCCCATTGACAGATGAATGGATAAAGAAGATGTGGTATATATACACAATGGAATATTATGGAGCCATCAAAAGGAATGAGATCTTGCCATTTGCAACGACGTGGATGGAACTGGAGGGTGTTATGCTGAGTGAAATAAGTCAATCAGAGAAAGACATGTATCACATGACCTCACTGATATGAGGAATTCTTAATCTCAGGAAACAAACTGAGGGTTACTGGAGTGGTTGGGGGTGGGAGGGATGGGGTGGCTGGGTGATAGACATTGAGGAGGGTATGTGCTACGGTGAGCGCTGTGAATTGTGCAAGACTGTTGAATCACAGATCTGTACTTCTGAAACAAATAACGCAACATATTTTAAGAAAAAAGAAAAGAAGATAAGAGGAGAGGAAGAAAAGGGGAGTATGTCAGAGGGGGAGATGAACCATGAGAGATGATGGACTCTGAAAAACAAACTGAGGGTTCTAGAGGGGAGGGGGGTAGGGGGATGGGTTAGCCTGGTGATGGGTATTGAGGAGGGCACATTCTGCATGGAGCACTGGGTGTTATGAACAAACAATGAATCATGGAACACTGCACCAAAAACTAATGATGTAATATATGGTGATTAACATAACAATAAAAAAATAAAAAAAAAGATAGTAGGAAGGGAAAAATGAAGGGGGGAAATCAGAGGGGGAGATGAACCATGATAGACTATGGACTCTGAGAAACAAACTGAGGGTTTTAGAGGAGAGGGTGTTGGAGGGATGTGTTAGCCTGGTGATGGATATTAAGGAGGGCATGTACTGCATGGAGTACTGGGTGTTATAAGCAAACAATGAATCATGGAACACTACATCAAAAACCAATGATGTACTATATGGTGACTAACAAAATAAAATTATAAAGAAAAAAAAAAGATGAACTACCAGTATACACAAAACAGATTCAGGAAGCCACAATAAATAGAAAGCAGGCTATAAGATCACAAATAAAATTAATAAAACAATTCAAAAGCAACCAATACAATTTAGGAAAAAAAATTCTAGTAAAGAGAAAAAACAAAAGCCAGACTCAATGATGAAGCAAAATGAACAAAATAATTAACAAACTTAACTGGGCAGAAAGGCATCAAATAAGGCCCCACAAGACAATGAAAAATGAACTTCTGAGAAGAAATATTTGAAACTCCTGGCACAAACAAGTGGAACCTGGGAAGCAGTCCCCAAAGAAGAAAAGGAGACAACTACATGCATTACAAACTGCTTAATTCTTAAGCATCACCATAAATTACTCAGTAGATTAGGGAATCAATCATTCTTGAATCAATTCTTAAATGAACAGAATGCAGCCTCTGATAGAATTCCACACACACACATAAAAAGGAGCAGTTATTTTTCAAGCATTCTAAGATTAATGGCCATGTTTCGAAATACATTATGATGTGTAGCTACTATTTTTAAATAACCAGTTTTATTTTATTCTCTCTCCTCAGGCAGTATATTTCTTCTCCGGTCTTTCCTCTCCCAGTTAAAAGCGACAAATCAGAAACCTGGAGTCCTCCTTAATTGTCCTCTCTTGTCCTCCAGAGCCAACCAGTTATCAAAATCTGTCAGTTCTCCCTCTGAAAGGACCGTCTCCTCTGCTCCCATTGCGAGTTTAAGATTTCATTCTCTCTCACCTGCCTGACAGAAACAATTACTTCAGTACCGTGTGGGACCTCATCCCTCTCCAATCCATACTTGAGCACTCATTTTCTAAAATACAGATTAAACTTGTCATTGTTCCTTTAAAAGTCTTCAAAGATCAAAACCTAACTGTATCCCTAATAAACACGCCACACTGTTTTCTGCATCTGGACTTTCCCCCCACTTCTCTACTTGGGAGATTCCTATTTATTCACCATGGTCCAGGATAAATATTACTTCATAATAGCTTTCTGGCAACATCCCTAAGCGGAGCATGATCTCTACCTCCCACTTCTATACCTGCTCCACAGTGTCAGAGCTCAATGCTACTAATCTAGTCAGTATTCGTGGAGCTTGGCACACAGCAAGCACTCAAAAAAAGAAAAAGAAAAAAAAAAACAGGAAAAAAAAAGTTTGTCTTTTTACCAAACTCAGAAACAGTTATGCAATGTGAGAAAATCACACATATTAAGAAGTCAATGTTTAAATGCAAACTTTCATCAAAACAATTTTGACATGTAAATGGATACTTAGATACAGAATCCACTATAATTAGATATCAATTATTCATGTTAAGTAAGGAATAATTAAAAACAGTTCATCTAAAACTGCAGACAGAGAAGTCATTTATATATTGATTTTGGAATTTTGTTCCACACAGATTTACTATTTCAATACTTAGGTTAATATTAAAAATGTGCTTACTATCATTTAATGAGTACAGAGTTTCAGTTTCAGTTTTGCAAGATGAAAAAAGTTCTGCAGATGGATGGTGGAAATGGTTGCACAACTATGTGAATGTACTCAATGCTACTGAACTGTACACTTAAAAATGGTTAAAATGGTAAATTTCAAGTTTATGTCTTTTACCACAATTTTTTAAAAGACTTTATTTATTTATTTGAGAGAGAAAGAGAGCAAGAGAGGGAGCATGAGTGGGAGGGGCAGAGGGAGAGGGAGAAGTAGACTCCCAGCTGAACAGGAGCCCCGAAGTGAAGCAGGGCTCGATCCCGGGACCCCGGGGTCATGACCTGAGCCAAAGGCAGACACTTAACCTACTGAGCCACCCAGGTGCCCCTTTTACCACAATTTAAAAAATTCAATTAATAAAAAAATGGACTTGCATTTCTGGGATGTCAGGAGGCTCAGAGGTTGCCGTACCGATTCCATTTCAGATTCAACTAACACCTATCATTACCATATACCAGACCCAGCACCAGGCATTTTCATATAGATCATCTCAGGTATTACCAATATCTATTTGCAGGTGAAGAGTAAGAATCTGGGGCCCAGAAAGTTTAACAGTGCCATGGAGGGGAAGGCTTGGTCAGGCAACAGTAATGAAAGATATGCAATAATAGTTCACAAATAAAAAACTGAATTGAATTAATGTCTGAATCCTGTTTCTACAGACTTATTAATTCAACAAACATTTATTATCTGCTATTTGTCAGGCACTGAAGATAGATCACTAAACAGATAAAAACTCCTGCTTCTCATGACACTGACATTCTAAACCAAAGGTTCCACAAAATGTGATCTTTTGACTGGAGGCACTTGAAATAGCGCTCACTGCAGGGAAGCAGATGTCAGAATGAGACTTCATGGCAGGGAGAGCTATCCTGCAGAGGATGGGTTAGTCATTCCCTAAAGAGTACAACCAGAAAGGCTGGATGACCACTTATCGACAAAGATGCTGAAGCTTTTCAAAGCTGAGAAGGAATTTATGCGTTGGAAAGGGATCAATTACATAAACTTCTAAGATCCTCTTCAACCTTGGAGTTTTATTTCCCAAGCAACAAACAATATTATGAGACAGCAATGCATCCATATCTTGTGTGTTTGTGTGTGTTTGAGCACATGCACACATCCCAACTATGAACTATTTAGCAGTTTAAATTATGTCTTATTCTCCTTTATATCTCATGTGTCTAAGTCCATGAAATGAATGAATGAATGCAACGTCACAGGCTTAAAAGACAGTGGACTGCTTCCTATTAAATCTTGTTCAATTTGACATTTAAATTCTATTTCTAATTTTCTATTTTCTTTTTTTAAGATTTTATTTATTTATTAGAGAGACAGAGAGAGAGAGCACAAGCAGGGGAGAGGGAGAAGCAGGCTCCCCAGGGAGCCCGACAATGCAGGGCTTGATCCCAGGACCCCGGGATCATGACCTGAGCCAAAGGTAGATGCTTAACTGACTGAGCCACCCAGGTGCCCCTCCAATTTGCTATTTTCAAAATAACCCTCTAAAGCCTTTCCTATTTCCAGACTGAAATTATATTCATTCACTCTTTAAACAAAAATTCTTTAACTACACATAGGTTCCAGCCCTGTGCCAGGTAATGGGGGATTCAAAAAATAACAAGGTACTCTCCCTTCAGTATAGAAGAGGGAGAAAGATACCTAGGTAAGTGTGATAAAGTATTATAGGTACTACATTAAAAGTACACATGGGATCAGAAGGTAGAGGAGAGGGGAGGAGCCAGTTCTATCTGGGGAGAGGGTAGGAGGAGAAATTAAGACCATGGAAAAGGAACTGAGTCTTGGGGATGGAGTAATAAGAAAAGTATATCACAGAGAGGGAATAATGTAAAGAAAGAAATGGTGCTATGAAGCATTATGTTAGACTTGCTCTGTCCAGTATGGTAGCCACTAACCATATGCAGCACCTGAAATGTGGCTAGTATGACTAAGGAAGTAAATATTTAATTTTGTTTTAATTTTTTATTAATTTAAATTCATAACTGACATTCAATACGGTTATGGGGAAAACCTTTTATTAGTTTCATAGGTAGAATTTAGTGATTCATCAGTTAACACCCAGTGCTCATTACATTGTGTGCCCTTCTTAATGCCCATCACCCAGTTACCTCATCCCCCTATCTTGTTTGGAATAAAACTGGGTATGAGAATCTACTTTTTCAATTGAAAATTGTTGAAATCTAAATGCAGATCAAGTATTTCTGACAAAACTTGGTGTCCAAATTGAGATGTGCTATAACTGTAAAACATACACCAGATTCTGAAGACTGAGGAGGGAAAAAAGGAATGCAGAATAGCTCATTATGTATTTTTATATTGGTTATGTGTCAAAATAGTATTTTAGATACACTAAGTTAAATAAAATAATTATTAAAATTAATTCCTCTGTTTCTTCTTTACCTTTTTTAATGTGGCTCCTAGAAACTTTAAAATCTCATATGCGACTTGCATTCTGTTTCTGTTGGACAGTGCCATGCTGGGCAACTGTAGTTCAGTGTGCAGGAGGCATGTTAGGGGGTATTCTCAGAGAAGTAAAATGTGGCTAACGTCAGTGGCTGTATTTTTCACTATAATAGAGGAAGTAGATCTACAATGAGCAAAAAGAAGCCAATGGGCCGAGAAGTAGAGGTGAGGGACAGAGGAGAGAATATACTAATTGGCCTATGGGACCTTGGCTCTGAAGGCTCATTACACTCTTGCTTTTCACATGGCTTAGTTGTTCAACCTCCCTAGTAGTTAAAGGAATCCTAACTATTTAGATGTAGAGATAGAAGAAAAGGCTTTAAGAGAAACTCTCATGATTTTAGTGTCAAGTGAAGAGCAAGCTTAACTTAATCTCAGATAAGACAAATCATCCCACCTCAGAAAATCCCAAGCAAAGGATAAAAAAAAGAGATAAGACATAATAAACCACAAAACCTATGCTTAAAATAGAGATTTTATATTTAAAGATTCTTGATAAGGTTCTTAGTTTCTACAAAGCTAAAATTTTCTTTAGAATCTAAACTCTGAAACTTAAGAGATGTTTTATTAAGTTCAACTCACAATATTAAAACTAACACTATAAAAATGGCAAGAATACATACCTTCCTGAAATGGCTATAAGTTTTAGTGACATTTAAATAATATTTAAATGCTAGACGAAATGTCTAACAGGGTGCCTAATGTAGAGAACAAATTCCTTAAATAATTCATTAAATTCATTAAAATAATAATAATTTTTCTTTCTTAACAATAATCTCAAGTGTGGCTGAACTGTTACAGAAATATCTTTAGGAATTTAAAAAGTAAAACTTCCAATTCCTTCCACGGCCTGAAAAACTGATGACAAAAATGACAAAAAAGACATCATGGCTAAAAGAAATGGATAATGAATGATATAATTAGTAATGAGGAATTCCTTAGAGTCAGTCCTTGCTAAATCTCTTAATCCCTCTTACCTTCAGAAAAGGGTAAAAAGATACTTACCACTAGGCTGCATAGTCAATGGACTTAAAACTGGTCAAGGAATTAAGACGTTTGGGATTTATCCCTGGGTCCACCAATACCTTACTCTGACCTCTGACAAGTCAGTTTCTCTGTATGTTAATTTCTCCATCTGTAAAATGGGGGTGGGAGGAAGGAGGACACATATTACCCCTTAAAGTACTGAGACTTAAGTATTTACAATCTGGCTACATTATTTTAAAAGTAGGACATTTAGATAAATCTTTTTTGCTTATTAGAATATCCCAGGGTTGGGTAGTACCTTATAACAAGTACCACAGGTTTAATTTAACTAAGCCCCAGTATTCACAGAAATCAAGAATACAGGTATTTGCTACATTTGGTCCCAGGCAAATACTGCATATATATATAATTTCCAACTAACCAGGTTAAACCAAAAACTCAAAAGATACTAAAAATCCATTAACACGGTGTTAAGGACTGAATGTGCTCTCCCACAATTCCTATGTTAAAATCCTAACTCCCAATGAGACTGTATTTGGAGATAGGACATTCAAGGAGGTAACTAAGGTTAAATGAGGTCATAAGGGTGGGGCCCTAATTTGTCCTCATAAGATGGGAAAGAGACATCAGAGATCTCTCCCCCTCCCTCTCTCTCCACAAACACATACAGAGAAAAAGGCCAGGTGAGGACATGGCCAAAGAAGTGCTTGTCTATAAGCTGAGAAGAGGCCTGACCAGAAACAAACCCTGCTAGCATCTTGACCTTGGACATCCAGACTAGAAACATGAGAAAATTAATTTCTGTTGGTTAAGCCACCCAGCCAGTCATATTTTTTTATGAAAGTCTGAGCAGACTGGGGTGCCTGGGTGGCTCAGTCATTAAGCGTCTGCCTTCGGCTCAGGTCATGATCCCGGGGTCCTGGGATCGAGCCCCACATCGGGCTCCTGCTCAGCGGGGAGCCTGCTTCTCCCTCTCCCACTCCCCCTGTTTGTGTTCCCTCTATTACTGTCTCTCTCTGTCAAATAAATAAAAAAAAAATCTTTAAAAAAAAAAGAAAGTCTGAGCAGACTAACACACATGTTCATAGGACAAATGAGGCTGTAATTCTTTTAGAGCACCTGCCTCATGCAACACTCTCCAGTTTCCAAGTTGCCCTAAAGAATCTTCACTCTTTCTTTTACCATAGTCTGACTGGTAGTAAAATAAAGCAAAACAAAATAAAAACAAAACAAATACCATGTTGGAAGTTAAAATTCTATATTCTATCCTGTTTTGAGTGTCAACTGTATTTTCCCTTAAAGAGTTTAGGCAACTAACTTAACTGCACCGAGCCTCAGTTTTCTTATCAGTAAAATAGGGATGATAATCCCAATGCTACTTGCATTACTAGGTTGTTGGGAAGAACAAATGAAAAAAATGCCTTTAAAAGCACGTAATATAGTTAATAGGGATTATTAAGGAAAAATTTGCTTTTTGCTACCTTTCTCAGAGGGAAAAGTAAGATCCTGAAATCATACAATGTATTTATAAAGAGGACAGAGGACATTAGAGCCTCCTATTACTAGTTGGCCCCTAAGGATTCAAATGCTCAGTTTTTGAGTAATGACTCTAAGAAATATCTGCTAGAATTACTTCTACTTTGCCTCTTCTCCCTCTGGCTTCCTCTTACTGCAGACTGGACCTTTAGAAAATTCTCATAATGCAATCTTCTTGGGGGAAGTAGAAGTGCCTATATTTATTCCAAAAGACTGTAATGACACTAAGAAGCTGGAATAAGAAGAGTAACCTGAAACCTCAAAATGCATGTCTGGAGCCCTGAAACATTAAGAGAAAAATCTGTGGAACATCCTAGAAAATACAGC
Source organism: Callorhinus ursinus (assembly GCF_003265705.2). Taxonomy (NCBI): domain Eukaryota; kingdom Metazoa; phylum Chordata; class Mammalia; order Carnivora; family Otariidae; genus Callorhinus; species Callorhinus ursinus. Next base: position 4,955,120 of record NW_027397080.1, on the reverse strand, counting down.
CTCTTTGATTTCTGAGAAAAGAGCACAAGAGCACAGACCAGTGCTGTCCTGTAGAACTTTCTTTGATGTCAGAGATGTTCTGTATTATCTAATGCGCAGTCATTAGCCACATGTGGCTCTTTAGCACTTCAAATGTGTGACTAAGAGTTCCATTTTTGTTTGTATTCAATTTTTATTAAATTTAAATACACACATGTGGCTGGCGGTGACTGTATTGGATAGTGCAAGATCTAGAGGATGTAAAGATTCTGGTATTTCTGGAAACCCTTGAGAGAAAAATCACATGTAGCAGAAAAATTTACAAGGCTATAGAAGCATCCTTTCAACACGTGGCAAAACAATCATAATAGGCCATCATCCCCTGAAGCAAGGAAAAGTAGAAGAAATTCTTCATATATTAAGAAAACAATTTAGTTATAAATTATCATTTATATCTTAATAATTATTAACATTATATAGCTATTATTGTTTACTACGTACCAGATATTGTGCTAATTATTTCAATAAAACCATCTTGTTAAATCTTCACCAGTGTGATACCACTTAGTATGCTATCATTACCCCTTTTTACCTAATGAGGAAATAATACCCAGAGAGGTTGAATAACTTTCTAAAAGGTTATAGTCACTAGAATAGCCAGTATCTGAAACTATGCTCTTAACTACACTGCTTCTCTCCAAAAAAAAACCACAACAAAAAACAAAAACACTAAGAAAGAAACCTCATAAATGCTTCTAACATAAAGTAGCCCAACTTAGATATTCTACCCACTTTACTACAGTAAAAACTGAAGCACTGATGCTTATTAGCTTGATCTGGACACTGAATTAATATTAAGCATAGTCTGGGATTTAATGAGGCAAAACTAGATTAAATGGAGGATGTCCAAAGGTACCAAGTTTTAAATATTCATAGAGCTTGGAAAACACAAAAGAAGCGAGCAGGCTTCCATGCACATGTCAGTGAGAGAGGGAGAGAGGGTAGAGCGGAAGGGAAGAAGTGACAGAGGAGAAGGGATGTTTTTCTCAGAAAACAGAAAAAAGACACATCAAATGTACTTCCGAACACCCATTAAGACAGAACTCTTTAAATGTTAGAGAACAGTTGTGATTTTAATAAACCATAATCCTATGCCGATAAGCATAGAGCTCAAAAAGGAAAAGCTGGGAGCAGAACACCTACCCCACTGCGGCCATGGAGGACAAGCTACAGAGGAGGCAGGAGACAGACAAGTGACTAGTCTGGGATGTACCACTGATTAGCCTTTTAGCTGATTAGTGCCTTTTAGCTGATTCTCTGCCTCCAGCTCTCCTTCATTTACTTTTTCAGAGAGAAGTGTGATGAGATGGTAATATTCCTCTGGGATGATCTGCCAGAAGACGGGGAAGGGGAAGCAAGCTAGGCAATCCCTTTCTCGTGGAGAGCAATAAATCCTGTCTTGTGCATGCAGCAGATGTGAACAAAGATGGAACAGATCTCTCCTTGGCAATCATCCCTGCCCCCACTCCCTCTGTAGCAATTATACATCTCTGCATGTGCACACAGAGAGAAGAACCCCAGAGAACATCAGTATTTCCTTTAACAAGCAAAGCAGTTAGCAATGAATGGCTAATGAAAATGCAGAGAGGCCATAACTCCCTTTGTCTTGCAGGCAGTCCTAGCAGACTTCAACTATGTATAATGCGTACCCTTCCCAGAGGCTTACAGAAGTGTGATCCAGAGCATAAGAGAGGCTAATGCTTTCTACAAATTTTCTGGCTCATGTTTCCTGAACAGGGAAGAAGTTTTGTGGACCAGTGGTACCACATCATACTTCTTGGCAGACACAGATGGATCTGATGTCATGAACTAAGTAATGCACAACCACCACCACCATCATTCCCATCAGTATCCAGAAAAAAGGAGATAACAGTATTGGATGATCTATTCTGCCAGTCAGAACACTTTGGAGGTGGAGTTTTATGTTCAAATCTAGACCCTATACTCTGAATGAGATCTAGGCACACAATCCTATTCAAAAGAAAGCAACAAAGAGAGTAAAGGTGTAAGAAACTGTGGAGGTTTAACCAGGAGAAGACTCAGGGGAAACAGGAGAGCTGTTTGCAAATACCTGGTGTGTTCTGTAGAGGAGAGATGAGATTTGCTCTACTTTGTTCAATAGTACCCCAAGGGACAGAACTAGAACTAGTGGGTGGAAGCTATAGGTAGACAGGCTTCAGCTCATTACTAGGAAGAACTTTCTGGCAGTCAGAGGTATCTGGGGAGGAAAGGTATGAATGTGCCATCATGGAGGGTATGGAAGCAGAAGTACGATAACTTCTTGATGGAAGTATTAAATCATGAAAAGGAAGAGGGAGGCTGCACTAGGTATCCTTCAAAGGCCTTTCCAAATCTGAGATCCTATAATTTTATGGGGTATGGATCTCCTGATTTCATCATTTCAACACTGTACAACTTTAGGTTTGCAGCATGGACATTATATATTTCTACAGTACCAACTTCTCCTCTGAAGGCTCACAGAAGTGTGATGTGGGGGCAGAAGAAATAATAGCATCATCATCTTCTTCTTCTTTCCCTTTTGCTTCTGCATCTACTGTGTACTGACACCATGGCAGGCACTTTACAGACCTTCTCTCTAATCTTTGAGAGTCAAGTTCCAGTTAGGCTACTGTGAGAATGAGCCAGGAACACACCATCTTTGGTTTTACTTTCCTCATTTGTAAAATAAAGGGGCTGAACTTCATTCATGATCTGTAAGATCCCTTTTAAGTTCTATCATATTGTGAGTCTATAGGCAGTGGCATCAAGGCACCAGCCCAATTACTTCCTCTGTATCTGTTACAACTTAAAACCAGGCAGATAACCTGAAATATCTTCTTTCTTTGAAATAATGAACAATGTGTGCTTTTATTTTACACAAAATTTAGTGTAAATGGAATTTTTAATAAAAATTGAAGTCTATTTTGAGCACACCAAGATGGTTAGTTTAACTTTTAAAGAAACCTTTATTAAAATAAGCTAAATGTTTTACTGCAAAATAACTTGTTGTATAAATCTGGATTTTATACATTGGATTTTCTCTTATATTATTTTGTTGTCCACTCAAGTTATCCATGCCAGTCACATTGGTGTCTTTTCCTTTGTGCTTGGTAATCGGTCAGATGGTATAACACAGAACTACAGGTTTGGAAGGAACAGTAAAAGCCATTTAGTTCAATGTCTCCTCCTTCCCTGCCTCCAATTCCACCAACCCCAGCCAGTGTCTGAATCTTCTTTCTAGCACCCCTACCGAGTCTCTTCTTATACCTCCACTGATGAAGATCCTGCATCATCCCAGGAAGTTCCTTCCATTCGTGGCTGTGGAACTTGGCCTTAGGAAAATGACTCTCAGTATTTTTTCTATCTCAATAACCACAAGGGAATCCCAGCATACTTCCATTAGTAACAGTAGTTTCATCTACAATTGAACTTTTAAAAGAGGTCTCTCAAGGCAGCAAGATACTAATGGGAGGGAAACTTTCCCTTTTCATTCGGTATACTTCTGTTGCTAAATTTTTCACAGTGCATATACATAATTTTAACACATACATACATTAAAAAGAAAGTGGTCCAAGGGAGTAAATGTTTCCCAGCAGTGGGAGGGAGTTAGACAGGAACAAGGCCCCTTAGGGAAACAAAACAGAAAGGGAGAGAATGGCATGTGTGTGATGTGACACCTCCACTAACTCTAATATATGGTGGCGGGGGGTGTTGAACGTCATCTACCCCCTTGAAAATCACTGCTCATCTCTATCTCAATAGAGTATGTCCACTCTTTAGGCATTTTGGGGCAGCTTTCATGTGTGTAGGGAAAGTGAACTGCTTTCTGGGCTTATCAAAGTGAAACTCAATGACTAACTATATAACACGTCTCACTGTATAATGTATCTGCTTCCTGTTCCCTCGCATTCACCTAATCCATAGTATAGTATTCTGATTGGACACTCTGCCTTCCAACATTACACCTCTATGGTCTGTTTGTTTTCTCTTTACCATAATGGGTTAGCACACTTCCTAACTATTGAGCCTAATTAACTGAGTCCAAGCTCAAGGGTATTTTTACCAAATTTCCCTAGATTTCCCTCCTTTATTATGAAGATCCTGCAGCAATACTGCCAAGGGTTCAGATCTGGTTCTATCACTTACTAGTTGTATAACCTTGGCCAAGTAACGTAACCCCCCGTGCCTTGGTTTTCTCATCTGCAAAATAAAGACAATAACAGCAATTAGCTCATTTAGGTGCTAGGAGAATTAAACAGGATACATAGAAAGCACTTAGACCAGTACCTGGCCATTGTAGACAATCACTGTTTATGTGCACTGTTGCTTCCTTCGTCTGTCATTATCATCCTCATGCCCTGCTATTAATTAGGAAACTGTTTTACTACAGACCCAAAGCGTTTACTTGGTAATTTCTTTCTATTGAATTTCTATGTTTCCTCTTTATCAATCCAAAGCATTCTTGACACTTCAACATAGCTCTCTCTGACAAACCCAATTAAAGTGCAACTTTCTCACTTAGCATACCTACTACTTCAGCCTGTTTTCATTACATTATGATACACACTCAGGCTTCACCAATTCACCTTCGTTTTCTTTCATACCTCTATTCAAAACCCATCTCCTCAAGCAGGGTTTGGAAAACTTCTGTAAAGAGCCAGAGAGTAAATAATTTCAGTTTTATGGGACATGTAGTTTCTCAACTCCACCACTGTAGCATGAAAGCAGCCATAGGTAACACATTAACAACAAACATGGCTGTGTTCCAAAAAAACCTTTATTTATACAACAGGCAGCCAAAAGGATTTGACTTATGAGCCACAGTTTGTTAAACCCTGATCTAGAGGAATTCTTCCCTAAATAATTCTGCTTGGCTCTGATCATCCCTCTGTTCTACTTCAAGCATGTACCATATTTATTTACAAGCTTCTAAGTATTTGTATATGGTCAGTCTTCCACTAAGATTGGTGTACATAACCTTTAAGGAGAGCTAGTCTTTAATTCTTTAAACAAAATGTATCTAAGCCTAGGAGTAATGAGGGCCATTAAGGACACAAAGACAAAGTCCTAGCCTATGCTCACAAAGAACTCACAGATTAGTAGGATAGATAGCAATTCAAATACACAAACATAACATAATGTGATTTTTGCTCTCATAGAGATTTGCTATACAAAGTGCTCTGGGAAAACAGAAAGGAATGATTAACTTTGCTTGGGGAAGTGAGGAAAGCTTCACAGAGATGAAGTTGAGCTAGGATTGTTAGAAGAAAGATGAATAGGCATTTTAGGCAAAGGGAATATAGTACAAAGGTACTAAGGCATGAAAATGGACAGTGTGTTTGGACAACAGCCAACAGTTTATTATAGATAGAAAAGGGTAGGGTAAGCTACAGAGATAAAGGGAGATGAGAATAGAAAAGCAGGTAGGCAGCAAACGAAGAGCCTCATGTGCCATACTAAGACAAAGGTATATTACATACTGAGGCTTCTGGTGTCATCTCAAAGAGTGTTTGACACTCAATATCAAGATCTGACTTATTAATGATATTTTACATCCATAAAGGGATTTTAAGTTTTTTCACAGACTTTTACATACATTATTTCCAATGTTCATACAGCTGCCATATTTAATACTTACATGCCTTCTAAATTCTGATACTGATCATCAACTTGTGATGCAGTGAGAAGAAAAAGATTTAAAGGCAAAGAATCTAGAACTAAACCGTACAGCACATAGTAACATGATTTTGAATAAGTCTCTTAACCCCTCATTGTTTCCATAAAACAGTAATAGCAACTGTACCTACTTCACAAGATTACTGTAAAGACTATGTAAGACAATTATGTGAAGAGTACTTTGCAAACTATAAAGAGCTGTATAAACGACACGCAGGATTTCTTAAAATTGCAGGATTAAGTTGGCAGGAAAGGGTGAGATTCTTTTATTCGCTCTAATCGCTTTTTGTGACACATACATTCATATACAACCTAATAGAGGAAAACTCTCTATTTCTATTACATGTAAATACAGGTTCTGACCTTTTCGAGGATCCGATTTTTGCATGGTACCATCAGCTATATCCCATAGGAAAGCGTTCCTCCTTAGCAAGATGGAGAAATCTGGAAGCAAAAGACAGAAAAAAATTAGAAATGTGAACTACTGTAGATCAAAGAAGACACACAGTGAAATTAGGTTTTTATCAAAGGAAACCAACAGGCTGGACATACAGACAGGGCTTCCCAAAGGCAGCAAATTAGATAGATTTTCAATTTCCAGGATCCTTCCCCCTCAGCTTTGTGGGTTCAGAACACTGATTCTGTTAAAAATAGAATATATTCTTGAGGGCAGTTCTACAGATCGTTAAACAACGATGGGTAAATAAGAATGTTAACTTATTAATTTATTGTGAGAAATATAACAGCCACATGAAGTAAAATATTATATGCTGAAAACTACAAAACACTGCTGAAAGAAATTAAAAAAAACATAAATGGAAAAGACATTCTGTATTCATGAATTAGAAGACTAACATTGTTAAGATGACAATACTAACCAAGGTGATTTACAGACTCAATGCAATCTCTCTCAAAATCCCAATGATGTCTTTTGCAGAAATATAAAAAGTCATCCTAAAATTCATGTGGAATTTCAAAGGACCCCAAATAGCTTCGACAATCTTGAAAATGAAGAATAAAGTTGGAAGAGTCACACTTCCTGATTTCAAAACTTACTACAAAGCTTGAGTAATCAGAACAGTGTGGTACTGGCATAAGGACAGACACACAGATCAATGGAACAGAGTTGAGGGCCCAGAAACAAACCCTAATATATACGGTCAAATGATTTTCAAGTAAGGTGCCAAGACCATACATGGGAAAAGGATATTCTTTTCAACAAGTGATGTTGGGAAAACTGGATACCCATATGCAAAAGAATGAAGTTGAACTTTTACCTTATACTGTATACAAAAATTAACTCAAAATGCGCCAAAGACCTAAACACAAGAGCTAAGATTATAAAACTCTTACAAGAAAACACAGGGGAAAATCTTCATGACATTGGATTTGACAATGATGCTCGCATATAACATCTAAACCACAGGCAATGAAAGAAAAACAATGAAAGATTAGATTAGATTTCATCAAAATGAAAAACATTTGTCCATCAGAGGACACTATCTGAGTGTAAAAGACAACCTATACAGAATAGGAGAATATACTGGCAAATTATATATCCAATAAGGGATTAATATCTAGAATATATAAAGAACTCCTACAATTCAACAACAAAAGACCCTCAAACAACCCAATTAAAAACGGGCAAGGGACTTGAATAGACATTTCTGTTTATATATACAGATAGCCAATAAGCACACGAAAAGATACTCAGCATCATTAATCAATAACAGAAATGCAAATCAACATCAGAATGAGATACCACTTCACACTCAGTCAAATGTCTATCATTAAAAAAAAGAAAAGAAAACAAAAATAACAAGTGTTGCCAGAGTGTGGAGAAATTAGATTCCTTTCGAATAGCTACTAGGAATGAAAAGTGATGCAGCTGCTGTGGAAAATCTCAAAAAGATAAACGTAAAATTACCATATGATCCAGCATTCTACTCCTGGGTATATATCCAAAAGAACTGAAAGCAGGGACTAAAACAGATACTTGTACACTCATGTTCATAGCAACATCATTCACAATAGCTAAAGGAAAGGAACAATCCAAACGCCCATCCGTAAATGAATGGATAAATGTCCTTTATACACACAATGGAATCTTTATTCCATAAAAAAGAATACAATTCTGATACTTGCTACAACAGAAACACACCTTGAAAACATTATTCTAAATGAAATAAGCCAAACACAAAAGGACAAATATTGTATGACTCCACTCATATGTGGTAACTAGAGTAAGCAAATTCACAGAGATGGAAAGTAGAAGTACTAGGGGCAGGGCAGAGGAGGAAATGGAGAGTTATGATTTAATAGGTACAGAGTTTCTGCTTGGGATGATGAAAAAGTTCTGGAGATAGTAGTAAAGGCTACGCAACACTGTAAAGTACTTAATGCCTTTAAGTGGTTAAAATGGTAAATTTTATGTTACATATATTTTACCACAAAAAAAAAAAAGAAAGAAAACAAACAGGTAACAGGTGGATCTGCATCACAGTCCCATTCAACCATCTCACAAGAGAAATATAAAAAGCTTCACAGGGATTTAAAAGAAACTAAGCTCTGGAGTCATAGCATTCTCTTTCTTGGGTAATCCTAGATGCAACCAGCCATCAGTTTTCTTTACGACCTCCCATTCTGCAGGTTTCCAAGCTATCTTACTAAATGTCTAAATGCCACAATTTCTGCATCTTTTTTTTTTTTAAGATTTTATTTATTTGTCAGAGAAAGAGAGCACAAGCAGGAGGAGCGGCAAGCAGAGGGAGAAGCAGGCTCCTCACTGAGCAGGGAGCCCGATGTGGGACTTGATCCCAGGACCCTGGGATCATGACCTGAGCTGAAGGCAGCCGCTTAACTGACTGAGCCACCCAGGCGTCCCCAATTTCTGCATCTTTAATGTGGAAATAATAGTGTCTACTCCAAAGGGTTTGTGAGGGTTGAATAGCACTATCTATTTTAGTGAATGGATGTAAGTAAGTATGTGATAGGTAGGGGTCCTTCTCTGCCTCCCTAGCTTTTTGTCACATTACTAACCCCTAATGAAGTCTTGGCTCCCTTGGCATTCACACAGTCATCACCACAGCTCTGTGCATTGAAGGGCCTTGCTAGTATCTCTGTCAGAAAACTTCTCTTTGAAAGTCCAAGTCTTTTCTCCAAGACTAACAACATCCAAAAGAACAAAAGTAAATGTAGACAAATTCATTTTCTTCCTATCTCACAAACTTCTCCTATAGGAATCTACTCTCCCTGAGGGCAGAGACTGTCATAGATTTATTTTATATCCTACACATTGCCTATATTAGAAAAAATAACTTTCTGAGTTTTTTTAATTGACTTTTCAACAATTCTAAGTTTTTAATAACAAGACCTTGCACAAATTTCCAAGTATCTAAGTTCTGTTTCTATACTTGTAGTACAAAGCAATAAGGTAAAAACAATACCTATGGTTCCCTTTCAGTGATGAGAACTGAAGCAAAACACATGAGGTGTTACAGGGTGTGACAGTGACTATTTCAAAGCCTGCTACACTATAATTGTCTTGTATTAAAAGTGCCAGAAGTAAGAGAATAAGTCCAATGTCCCACCATGAAAAAAACTCAATAATGAAGTTGATCTGGTATCGGCAAAATTAAAAAAATCCATTTAATTTCCACTTAAAAACATCAAATCAAGTAATCATCAGAGAATAACATCAAATCAGAATTCATATTGCTGATTTACTCCTAAATCACAGTGGTAAGACATTCAATTTCACCTTATCTGACTGATCTAAACTCCTTCAGCTACACCAGTTGGGATTACCACCATATATATTTATTAAACATGCCTAGGTATAAGACTGGAATCAGGAGGCAGACAACCATAACAGAACAAAGAAACTGAGAGGTTACAAGGAAAAGAGGCTAGGATCATTTTGTTAAATAGACTTTCATATTGTTAACTTACGGAACCAGCACAGGAGAAGGGCATCAACTATGTGCTAGTTTCTGTGCTAAGCACTTTAAAAATGACTTTTTAATAAAGTATAACATACATACTGAAAAGTACACAAATCATTAAGTATAAAGCTCAATGAACTTTCACAGTGTGTCTCCAAACCAAGAGATTGTTATTAGCATCCAAAGAAGTACTCCTTTGTGTCCACCCAAGAGAAAGCACCGTCTTGACTTGGGTCACTGCAGAACAGTTTTGCTGGTTTTGAACTTTATATAAACAAAATATACCACATGTACTCTTTCATGTCTACTTCCTTCCACTCAACATTTTGTTTGTGAGGTTCATCCATGTTGTCCCTAGCAGGCATTTTTGCCTTCATTACTTGATTTAAAGAACCCAACAATTCTGGTATTTTCCATTTAGTTGGAAAAAAAAAAAAAAAAGCTGAGATTCTGAACTTAACTGAGTTAGATTAAGGCATCCAAGGTCACATAGCTACTAAATGGAAAGGCTAAAATTAAAGACTGTCTAATTTGAAAGTCCATGCTCTTTCTGGTTCCATTATGCTTGCTTACTGTATTTAAAAACAACAAAAAATTAATACCTTTTCTGGCTTACTTATCATAGGCCATATATATGTATAGAGGCTTGGCAAACAGTCAAGTACTATGCAAATATAAGTATTGTTAGCAGGAGGAAGGAGTTACCTAGTGCAACCTTTTATGACTGTGACCCACAGACTTAACTCCAGGCATTTATATACAACGATTTTCATTCCTGAAAACCCTGCACTTTGTAAAAATTATGCACTAAAAACGGTCTTGTGGGAAAAATGGAGTTAAGAATAGACTAAAAAGCCCATGAAACTTTGTATCCTTTACACACACACACACACACACACACACACACACACACACACACACACAAGGATCTCAGTCATTGAGAAAAGGTTAAATTAGGCTCAACAAACTAAAAAGAAGGGCACAATTCATTTTAGAATAATTTCCAACTAAAATGATTTTTAAAAATAAAGATTTAATGTATAATTGAACAAACCTGTAGCTATCCAGAGCATTAAGCTTCTAAGAGTGACTTATTTCCCCAAGGTTTCCTGGAGTGAAGATTTGAATGCATGTCACCATCTGCAGACAGAAACCACTTAATAAGAGCTTTTCATGGTGACAAAATTAAAATCTGAGGTCAGACTCATATGGCTTTGGGGACCAGTAAGAGACTATTAACCCGTTTACTACTTTTTATCTGTTCATACTGCCCAAGCAGACCTTTGAAAAATGTCTATGCTACACCAGGTATTAGAGATCTCAAGATCAACATAAAGTAATTTGGGCTCATCGACAGAGTGGCATCTATAAACCATTCTATAAATCCCCCAAAGTCTCAGTTTCTTAGCCTAAAAGAAGTAAATTATGACTCCCTGGCATTATCCAGGGTCTTGCATGAATCTTACAGAGTAACAAACTTGGGGCAATTATGGTTTCTCTGTAAGCAGAAACTGAGCTGCAACGTAGGCCTAATCTTGGCCTGGTTCATTCCAGGTCACCAAGGAATCACTTCCTCAGGGCTTCAAATTCTTCCCCAGACAACTAGGAGGTGAGAACTCTATAGTGCATTCCCAGGCAGGTCTCATATTTACTACAGACAAGCAGCACGCCTGTTTCCTCATCATCCACCTCCACAAGTGTCTGATTTTATGGCTTCATAGAAAATCCTATTGTTACTGAAATAAGGGAACTTTATCAAATGGTATCAGTTATGTTCCTGCAAGCTACTCAGGCTTGCAGGAACCCATTTCTGGTTGGGAGTCTTTGAGACTACCTCTTTCTTCTTTGCATCAGAAAAACCAGAGACTACAAAGGGGCTTCCAGTGAAACATGTCCTGTGTGAGTCTGAAACAGTACAGCAACCTCAAGAAAGAGCTCTCTTCTCTAGAAGACGACTTGACTGAGAGGGCATGGATAATCTTTGAGATGTGGTATTAAGCTAAGGCATATCACAGATTTTTTTAAAATTATTTGGGAATGATAAAGAATATAAACATTCCAAACAGTGAAGTAGAAGAGTGGTGCCATTTGCTAACAGTCATTCCGTATTTACTAGGAAACTTCTTCACGCTAACAAGTCAGAAAACCTTTCTATAGAACCACAGAGCCAGCAGGAACCAAGAGACATTAGAAGAAAAAAAACATACGTCCAGTTTCACTTCAGAGGTAAGTTTCTGCTTGCTTAGCTTTTTGAGGTTTTTTTTTTTAATCCTAGAAATTTAGTTTTTAGGACACAAGATGCTTTTCTCAACTTCCTCAGCTTTTGACCCAGCAATTCATTCCTTAATTAAAATCTACTTTAATTTTTCCTTGTTTTAAGTCTCTGGGGTTCACTGGGCCAGGATTAGTGGTGGATTTTACTTCAGAGAACAATCTTATATAGTGACACTAGTTCAGAGGACCCCAGAAATTTATTTCATCAAAATCACTGATAGGTATAAAACCTGTGCAATACTCTTTAATACAGAGCAGTGAGCAGTGATTCATAACTATTTTTTCCACTCTGACACACCTGAAGAATACAAAACACTATCAGTGATGGCAGGCTCATTAAACACACTGACTTTCCAAAAGAGGGTAGGAGGGAGGACTTCTTTGATAGGGAGAGAGGCTCCACTGGATGAAGGTGTTTTGGAATCTCCAAGAGTATTTGTGTAATTAGGAAAAGCACCTCCCTCAGTCCATATGCTTCTTCCACCACCCTCCCCTCTGACCCAGAGTCTAGAACAGTGCTGCCCAACAGAAAAATAACTCAAGAGGCGCCTGGGTGGCTCAGTTGGCTAAGTGTTGGACTCTGGATTTCGGTTCAGGTCATGATTGTCAGAGCTGTGAGATCAAGCCCCATGTTGGGCTCCACGGGGCGCCTGGGTGGCTCAGTCAGTTAAGCGGCTGCCTTTGGCTCGAGTCATGATCCCAGGGTCCTGGGATCGAGCCCCACGTTGGGCTCCCTGCTCAGCGGGGAGCTGCTTCTCCATCTCCCTCTGCCTGCCACTCTGCCTGCTTGTGCTATTTCTCTGTCAAATAAATAAATAAAATCTTTAAAAAAATTTAAAAAAAGATTCTCTTTCTCCCTCTCCCTCTACCCCTCCCCACCTTTCTCTCTCTCAAAAAAAATTACACGTAATTAAAATTAAGTAAAATTTACAATTCAGTACTTCAGTCCCACTAACCACATGGCTATCATGTTAGACCATCCATATCTAGAGGAAATAAATTATAAACTTAAATATTAAGTACTTAATATGTTCTAACCACTTTACTTGCATTAAGTTGTTCAATTCTCACAGCCCAGTAAGGTAGATACTATTATTTTATTTAGTATTTTATTTATTTATATATTGAGAGAGAGAGAGAAAGAGCACATGAGCGGGAGGGAGAGAGAGAGAATCTCAAACAGGCTCCACGCTCAGCTCATGCTGGGCTTGATCCCACGACCCTGAGATCATTAACTGAGTTGAAATCAAGAGTCAGATGCTTAACCAACTGAGCTACCCAGGCACCTCAGGTGGGAACTATTATTATCTCATACAGAGGAGAAAATCCATACAGGGAGATGTCTTAGAATTTGCTCCAAGTTACAGTTAGTAAATGGTGGAGCTGGGACTCAGAGCAAGGTAAACTGGCCAATCTCTTGTCTCTGAGGCTGAGGAAAACTAGGCTATTTAGTATGCCCTAGTAGTAAATGCAATCTTTTGCCTCTGGCTAGAGGCTCTCAGCACTGGGTGATTTTCTCCATCATATGGCCCTATCCTGGTTATTTGTTAATGTAAGTTAGATCATATCCCTCCCCCACTTAAAATCTCCCAAAAGCTCCTCACAGCTCTTAAAATTAAATCCAAGTCCTTTATTACCCTGACCCACATCATCCTACATGATTTGACCCCTCCCTCTACACCTCCTCTCCTACAGCTTTCATCATTCCCATTGCTCCAACCATGCTGTCCTCTTTTGCTCCATATGCAGGCCAAACTCCTTACTACCTGAGGGCCTTTGCACTACCTGGAATGTTCCGCTCCATAGTCATATGGCTCACTTCTTATCATTTGGGTCTCAGCTTAAATATCGCCTCCCCAGAGAACCCTTTCCTGACCACTGTATATGAAGTAGTCATCCAGAGTCCTTCTATGATACCGCTCTTAGTTCTCCCTAACAGTTAGCTTCATATACTATTTTCCTTGTCTATTTATTTGTCTGTTCCACTGGGACTTTGTCTGTGTTGTTCATTCAGCACTGTATCCCAGCGCTTGGAACAGTGTCTGGTATGGAAGAGGCACTCAAGTATTTTTGAATGAAATGAATGAATGCTAATCATTAAGGAAAAAAAGCATAAAAATTTAAAATTACATAACCAGAACATGGTGACTACTTTCTGAATTTCAAAAATATTTGGGTGGTAGGTAGAACTTACAGGTGATTTATGAGAGACAAGCAGTTTAAGGCAAATCTCTCAAAATGGAACAAAACAAGCTGGGTCCTTTAGTATCTGTAAGTCAGTCTCAAATCTGACAGGATCATGCCAAACACGTGATGAAAGGAGTTGAGAGACACAAGTATGAATACAACTTAGCTTTTCAAAGACTTTTCCGAATACAGTCCTCATAGCTCATTAAGGAAATCCATCTAACACTTGGCAGCACTGGAAAATAGGGAAGAGTACCATCAAAAAATCAGAAACTTTGAGGAATTTCTGTCATATATAATCTAAATATAGCTATATAATGGAGAAAATCAATCAATGCTGAGAGACTATAACCAAACATCGGTAAAGGGTTGTATTTCCTGGTAGGGCATACTAAATAGACCAACTATGCTGGGAAAAAGCCCACACTCAGAAAAAAAATGTGGGAGTTGATGGGAAGTGCTGAGATACCTGAGCTCTGAAGACCTGTGCAGGCAGCCCACTCCACGCAAACAAAGCTTCTAGCTGCAGTGGTCACCACCAGGCACAGAATGCACACTATTGTTTCCTACTAATTTTTAAAGATACTTTCAAAGGAGAAAGAGACAACAAGGAGGACTATAAAGAGTCTACTCTAAATGTGACGCTGAAAAAAAGATTGACTGAAAGCATTCTCAGGAAAATGCAATGGGACGATTTAAGGTTGGAAACGATAACGTAGGAGCAAAAATACTGGAGATAGATTCAAATAATGAGTAACACAATAAGTAAAATTCTTCACAGAGGGAAACAATGTAAATAAGAAAACTGTAATTTAATTACAAACATCTGAAATGTATTTGCACGTCTGGCTTCCAAATTAGTTAAAATACCTCCTTTAGAAAACCTCCTTCAGAAAAGTCCTAAAGAATCACCAGAGAAATTTCAATACAGCTGGGTGGGTGGAGGAACAGATAAATAGGTATGTGACATTTACAAGTAATGGTAAAATTTAGGTGGTGGACGTGAAGTTTTTCATTGCAAAACCTTTTTGATTTTGTTGTATGTTTGAAATTTTTCATAAGTAAAAATCAACTTGAAAATATCTCAAAGAAGCTGCTGACTCAAAGGTTAACATCAGGCAATAGTGAAAAAGTGGGTAGTGTAACGGAAGGAATGAACATTGTTTTCTAAGCACTTTTACATATAATGACTATTCCTCACAACAAACCTGAGAGGTACGTGACATTATCTCCATTATACACACCACACACACACACACACACACACACACACACACACACACACACCCGAGGCTCAAAGAGTACTTTAACAAAGTCACTTGGATATTAGTGAGTATTAAGCCTGGTATCAAAATATGCATATATGCTTAAAAATCTACCTAAAATCTTAATCCATCCTTATCATTTATTTTCCACAGGTTTCCAAGAAAGTGACTTTATTTCACCTTTGCTTAGAGAAGCACTTTACAAATAGTGAGAACATGTAAAATGCACTTTATAATATTTTTTACAATGTATTATATAAAATATAAATGACTTCCAGTTTCAAAGTCCTTTACAATGTTCAATGCTGACTCACATATTAGCTTCTTTGTATTACAATTATTTGTATGTATCTTTTACAGTTCTTTTAATGCTGTAATTCCCTTGAAATTAGGATCCATATCTGATTCAGTTCTACATTCTTCGTAATAGTATCTTGAATAGTAGTTAGTGAATGTTTACTTAAGGAAAGGAAGTAAACAAGATTCTCACAATAGATGTACATGGCAGGTAGGACACCTGTTCACATTACTCTTATTAAATACTTGAAGAAACAGAGACAGAGTAAACTCTGGTGCTATTTCTTAGCTAAAAAGCTCACTTGTTGAACTAGGGCTCCAGTCTTTTGCTATTGCACTACTGACTCAAAAAGGACATTAAGCCTTAATCTCCAACTCAAAATCTGGCAGAGTGTCCAAAGGAAAAAGCTTTAGTTATGTTATTTTTTAAATGTTTGAGAAATCCTGAAAGATGTATCCTAATGTAAATAAAAAGGTTTGTAAACCTCTTGATTTCTTTGTTTTATTAGGAGAGTGATAGAAAGAAAATGAAAGTGCTTCTTGAAAATCCTAAACTTGGTTACAGATTACCTAAAACTCAACAAAACCAGAAGTTGATATATAAGAGCTAACATTTATACTCAGCTCTTTGGACCATTTCTATGTATTCATGTTATTTCATATGATTTTCCATAATACCCAGAGAGATTTCTCTTATTCTCATTTCACTGACGAGGAACTTTCAGAGTTGGGAGAGTTAGTAGGTGGTCGAACTGGGATTTAAAACAATCTGTCACGCTCTTTGCAGCATATTATGTTGTTATTTGCTTGCACAAAACTAGTCAATAGCTTTCTTTCTCTCTACTTCCATTCTATCATGTGTATGGAATAATCCTTCTAAAATAAAAATTCCATCATGTTGCTTCTCTGCTTAAAATCCTTTAAGGATCCATGTAGCCTGTGGCATGAAATCCATCAAAGTCCTTGACATTGCATATACAGCCCCTCAAAACCAAAATTCTTTAAGATTCAGACCCCTGACTACTTCTCTGGCCTCATCTACCCATCTTTTCCTCTTTACCCCCTTTCCTTAACTTATTCTAAATGATCTGCAGTCCCTTAACTCATCTCCAAGTCCCTCTTCCCATTATGCACTCAACTTGTCAAGTTAACAACTCATCCTTCAAAATTTAACTCAGAAATCAATGAATCTCCTCTTCCTCAGCCCTCTGAGCTCTTTCCCCTAGATAATCATTTTCTTTTCTATCCTATGTTTATATTTGGTTCATACTTACAGTGTTTAAATACTGTATTACAATTATTTGTTCACATACCTCTCCTGCCTGTTTGACAGCAAAGCCCTAAGGGATGTCTTAGTCTTCTTTATATCCCTAGGGACTAATACAGTGCCTGACAGTAGCAGCATCAGATACATACATATTTGTTAAACTGAATTCAAATAAACTCATTTAGAAAGTACAAAAATGTTAAAACAGGATTTGGATTTTGCAAAATATAAATGTTTCAAAGGAAAAAAAGAGCGTGAAACTCTTTAACAGAACTGTGCATAACAATGGCAATTGCCTTGAAGGTCCCTGCTAGCACTCTGTGCCCCAGCTGGGCCTCCAGAAGGTTCATTACTTTCATATTATCACTGTGGCAATTTATTAATGAGCTCAACACTAGCAAGACAAATTGAAATGACAGCCCTGGCAACTAACATCTCTTATTTATCACGACAGTTAGTCTCTCACTAGCAGTGCCATGGATAAGCCTTCTTCAGTGCAAAACAATATTTACAAAGAGACCTACAAACACTGTGATTGCCACTAAGGGGAATCCAAAAAAAAGTATCGGTCCTCATTATGACAGGTAAAGAATGTGTTCTTAAAAAATAACTCAAAACTGAAAAACACAGACGTCCATTAGAAGTGATGGTAAAGGACTCATTATGTAATTCATCACTCATGGGTCAATTACCTATCCATGGGCTAATTGAAGCACCGCTGGGGTTCCTCTTGCTTCACCCTGATGGAGGCAGTATGTGTGAGAGCCAAGAACCAGTAATAGGCATTCTGGCAGAAGGAAGGTCTGGAAAACTAAAGCCACCGCTCCTCCAAAAGTTTGAAGGCTTCAGGCACCTGGGTGGCTTGGTCGGTCAAGCGTCTGCCTTCGGCTCAGGTCATGATCCTAGAGTCTCAGGATCGAGTCCCACATCGGGTTTCCAGCTCAGCGGGTGTCTGCTTCTCCCTCTGACCCTCTCCCCTCTCATGCTCACTCTCTCTCTCAAATAAATAAAATCTTCAAAAAAAAAAAAGTTTGAAGGCTTCTTGGTACCACAGCATTCCTACCAATGATTTAAAGTTGCCCTCCTGAGATAAAACAAAGGTAAATCATAAGCCATTAACATACAAAAGTAAACTTTAAGTGCAACTAGACATAAATATGGTTTAAAAAAGAGAGAAAAAGCAAGAAACCCTGTGGATACAGGCAGATACTACATACTCACTGTTTTTCACTAATGACTATAGAACCTCCAAGTAACGCCCCTGTTTTGGCTTCTTAGCCTACCATAACAAAGTACTACCGACTGGGTGTAATAAACAAAGGAAATTTATTCTCTCACAGTTCTAGAGGCTAGATGTCTGAAATCGGGTTTTTGGCAGAGTCAATGCTCTCTCTGAACCCTGCAGGGGAAGACACCTTCCTGCCTGTTTCAGCTTCTGGTAGCCTCAGGGACCCAACAGATTTGGGTATGATGAGAGTAGGGTGCTGCTCTAACAAATAGTTAAAATGGGAAAGTGCCTTTGGAATTGGATAATGGGTAGAGGCTTAATCAAAAAACCTAGATTGCTTTGAAGTGATGTTTGGTACAAATATGAACTTTAAAGATGCTTCTGGTGAGGTATTAGAAGGAAACGAACACATTATTGGACACTGGAGGAAAAGCAATTCTTGTTATAAAATGGCAGAAAACTTGTCTGAATTGTATTCGGTCATTAGGTGAACTTGTGATAAACTTGGATATTTAGCTGAAAAAATTTCCAAAAAACGTGTTGAAGTCTAGCCTAGTTTCTCTTTGGTACTTACAGTAATTATGGGCAGAGATAAACTGAGGAATGGACTGTTAAGTAAGAAGGAATCAGCACTTGATGATATGGAAAATTCTCTGCCTAACTAGACTACATGCTCTGGAAATAGGGCCAAGGGTATGGCTAGACGACCGTTTGCCTGGGACTCATGGATATAATCAATCATCTCAGAAGCTAGGAATAGAGATATGGTTATCCAGGAAAGATTTGGACCCTCTTGTCAGATGGTTTGGATCCCCATGAGCTACATGAAAGACTGATGAGGTTTCTGAGAACTTTATACCAGCAGAAGTGCTGCTGGTCTGTGCTGGTCTGGACTAAAGGGAACAAAGACGGAATAAAATGAAGGAAGAATAACACAAAGGGCAAAGCCACACATGAAGAGGCCTGGGCCAATGGGACCCTCTAGGTTTAAAAGGGTGGAGATGTCCTATCAGGCCAGAGGACAGAGCATCAAGTCACAGAGAATTACTCTCAGGCCCTGAGATCTAATGGAACTTGCCATGATTGTGAATTTGCTTCAGACTGGTGACCTTTTTATTCCCTCCACTTCCCCTTTGTAATGGAAATGTCTTTCCTATGCCTGTTCTACCTTGTACCTTGGAAGCAGATAACTTGTTTTCTAGGTTTCACAGGTCCACAGATGGAGAATTTTGTGCCAGGATGGACCATATCAGCGTCTCACCCATACTTGACTTAGAAAATGAGATTTGGCACTTTTTGAGCTGATTATATTTAGAGGAGATTCTGGACTTACAGTTGATGCAGGAATGGGTTAGGACATTGGGGGGATGTTGGAAAGGGGTGAATGTATTCTGCACAATGGGGGCCAGAGGGTGGACTGTTATGTGTTGAATTCACTATTCATCATGTTATGGGTTGTGTTCAAAATTACATATTCCTGGTACCTCTGAATGTGACCTTATTTGAAAACTGGATCATTGTAGAGATAATCAAGCTAAATGAGGTCACAGGATGAGCCCTCATCAATTCTGTCTGGTGTCCTTAGAAGAAGAGGAAAACGAGGGGGGAGGAGCATGATGGCAGAGGAGTAGGAGACCTGGATTTCGTCTGGTCCCAGGAATTCAGCTGGATAGGGATCAAACCATTCTGAACACCTATGAACTCAACAGGAGATCGAAGAAAAGAATAGCAACAACTCTCTGAACAGAAAAGCGACCACTTTCTGGAAGGTAGGACGTGCGGAGAAGTGAATCCGAGTCGATATTCGGGAGGATAGACGGCGGGGGAGGGGGCCTCCAACAGCCGCTTCCGGCAAGTGATAGAGCTGCGGAGCACAAAATCGGAACTTTTAGAAGTCGGCTCCGCTGAGGGACGTTGCTCCAGTGGCTAAGCGGGGGGTGGAACCCTCACGGGACAGTGTGGTCTCAGGACCTTAAGGGTCACAGAAAGACCGGGGGTGCTTGAGTGCGGCGGAGCTCCCGGGTATCAGAGCAGGGAAGCTGGCTGCGGAGACAGAGCCAAGGGAGCCAAGGCGTGGGCTCTCAGCTCCGGGTTGCCACAAACCGTGATCCGCGGCACAGTCCGGCCACTGTCCTCCAGCAGGGACCCAACAAGCAACAGAGTTGGGGAGACTCCCCTTCCTGGGGAGGAGCGGCGTGGGAGTGCACCGCCGGGATCTGCTGGGTTTGGAGACTCCACACGGGGTCGGATGCCAGAGTTAGAAACGCTTGGTCACAGGCGGGTGAGCACAGAGTGCAGCGGGAGACCGGGGAGACAGGAGTGATTGACTGCTTCTCTCTGGGGGTGCACTGAGGAGCGGACCCCGAGTTCTCGGCTCCTCCAGGGCAAAGATTCGGAGGCTGCCATTTTCACTCTTGTCCTCCAAAGCTGTACCGAAAGCTTGCAGGGAACAAAAGCTCCCGAGAGCAAACCCGAGCGGATTACTTAACCTGGACCCGGCAAGGGCGGGGCAATTCTGCCTCCAGCAAAGACATTTGGGAACCACAGCAACAGGCCCCTCCCCCAGAAGATCAGCAAGAACGCCAGCCAAGACCAAGTTTACCCATCAGTGAGAACGGCAGAACTCCAGTGCTAGGGGAATACTGCACATAGAATTCATGGCTTTTTTTACCATGATTCTTTAGTCTTTCAAAGTTAATTTTTTTAACTGTCTTTTTTTTTTTATTTTTCTTTTTCCCTTTTTCAACCAACATCTTATCAATCCCTTTTAAAAAAAAACATTTTTATTTTTCATTTTTAGAGTCATATTCTATCCCTTCATAGTAGTTACCCTTATTTTTGGCATATATATATAAGTTGTTCTCTCTTTAAAATTTTGATACAGTTTCTTCTAACAGATCAAAATATACCCTAAATCTCTAGTGTATGGCTTTGTTCTAGTCTCCTGCCTGATCACATTCTCTCCCTTTTTTTCTTTTTTTAAATCCTCTTCTTTTTTCAAACAACTTCTTATCTTATCAATTCCTTTTATAAAATTTTTTATAATTTTCATCTTTACAGTCATATTCCATCCCTTCATCGTATCAACCCTTATTTTTGTACATATATAAGTTTTTCTTTCTTTAAAAATTTTGGGAGGCACTTTCTTCTAACAGACCAAAATACACCCAAAAATCTACTGTGTGGCACTGATCTATGCACCAGCCTGATTATATTTGATCATTTTTTTGTTCTGTTTTTGTTTGTTTTTATCTTTATCTTTTTCTTTTTTCTTTATTTCCCTTTCTTTTCCCCTGGTTTCAGGGCTTTTCTGATTTGTTTAGAGTATATCTTCTGGGAACATTGTTACCTTGTTAGTATTTTGTTCTCTCATTCATCTATTCTCCTCTGGACAAAATGACAAGACAGAAAAAATCACCTAAACAAAAAGAACAAGAGATAGTACCGACTGCCAGGGACCTACTCAATACGGACATTAGTACGATGTCAGACCTAGAGTTCAGAATCATGATTTTAAAGATACTAGCTGGGCTTGAGAGAAGCATGGAAGTTATTAGAGAAACCCTTTCTGGAGAAATGAAAGAACTAAAATCTAACCAAGTCGAAATCAAAAAGGCTATTAATGAGGTGCAATCAAAAATGGGGGCACTAACTGCTAGGATAAATGAGGCAGAAGAATCAGTGATATAGAAGACCAAATGATGGAAAATAAAGAAGTTGAGAAAAAGAGAGATAAACAACTACTGGATCATGAGGGCAGAATTCAAGAGATAAGCGATACCATAAGACAAAACAACATTAGAATAATTGGGATCCCAGAAGAAGAAGAAAGAGAGAGGGGCAGAAGGTATTATTGGAGCAAATTATAGCAGAGAACTTCCCTAATTTGGGGAAGGAAACAGGCATCAAAATCCAGGAGGCACAGAGAACCCCTCTCAAAATCAGTAAAAATAGGTCAACATCCCAACATCTAATAGTAAAACTTACGAGTCTCAAGGAGAAAATCCTGAAAGCAGCTCGAGAGAAGAGATACGTAACCTACAATGGCAGAAACATTAGATTGGCAACAGACCTATCCACAGAGACCTGGCAGGACAGAAAGGACTGGCAAGATATCTTCAGAGCACTAAATGAGAAAAATATGCAGCCAAGAATACTATATCCAGTTAGGCTGTCATTGAAAATAGAAGGAGATATAAAAAGCTTCCAGGACAAACAAAAACTAAAGGAATTTGCAAACATGAAACCAGCCCTCCAAGAAATATTGAAAGGGGTCCTCTAAGCAAAGAGAGAGCCTAAAAGCAACATAGACCAGAAAGGAACACAGACAATATACAGTAACAGTCACCTTACAGGCAATACAATGGCACTAAATTCATATCTTTCAATAGTTACCCCGAATGTAAATGGACTAAGTGCCCCAATCAAAAGACACAGGCTATCAGACTGGATTAAAAAACAAGACCCATCAACATGCTGTCTGCAAGAGACTCATTTCAGACCCAAAGACACCCCCAGATTGAAAGTGAGGGGGGTGGAAAACCATTTACCATGCTAATGGGACACCAAAAAAAAGCTGGGGTGGCAATCCTTATATCAGACAAATTAGATTTTAAACCAAAGAGTATAATAAGAGATGAAGAAGGACACTATATCCTACTTAAAGGATCTATCCAACAAGAAGATCTAACAATTGTAAATATCCATGCCCCTAACATGGGAGCAGCCAATTATATAAGGCAATTAATAACAAAAGCAAAGAAACACATTGACAACAATACAATAATAGTGGGGGACTTTAACACCCCCCTGATTGAAATGGACAGATCATCTAAGCAAAAGATCAACAAGGAAATAAAGACTTTAAATGACACACTGGACCAAATGGACTTCACAGACATATTCAGAACATTCCATCCCAAAGCAACGGAATACACATTCTTCTCTAGTGCCCATGGAACATTCTCCAGAATTGATCACATCCTAGGTCACACAAATCAGGTTTCAACCAGTACCAAAAGACTGGGATTATTCCCTGCATATTTTCAGACCACAATGCTTTGAAACTAGAACTGAATCACAAGAGGAAAGTCGGAAAGAACTCAAATACATGGAGGCTGAAGAGCATCCTACTAAAGAATGAATGGGTCAACCAGGAAATTGAAGAATTAAAAAAGTTCATGGAAACCAATGAAAATGAAAACACAACTGTTCAAAAATCTTTGTGATACAGCCAAGGCAGTCCTAAGAGGAAAGTATATAGCAATACAAGCCTTTCTCAAGAAACAAGAAAGGTCTCAAATACACAACCTAACCCTACACCTAAAGGAGCTAGAGAAAAAGCAGCAAATAAAGCCTAAACCCAGCAAGAGAAGAGAAATAATAAAGATCAGAGCAGAAATCAATGAAATAGAAACCAAAAGAACAGTAGAACAGATCAACGTAACTAGGAGCTGGTTCTTTGAAAGAATTAACAAGACTGATAAACCCCTGGCCAGACTTACCAAAAGAAAAGAGAAATGACCCAAACCAACAAAATCATGAATGAAAGAGGAGAGATCACAACCAACACCAAAGAAATACAAACAATTATAAGAACATATTATGAGCACCTCTATGCCAGCAAATTAAATAACCTGGAAGAAATGGATGCATTCCTAGAGATGTTATCAACTACCAAAACTGAACCAGGAAGACATAGAAAACCTGAACAGACCTATAACCACTAAGGAAATTGAAGCAGTCATCAAAAATCTCCCAAAAAACAAAAACCCAGGGCCAGATAACTTCCCAGGGGAATTCTACCAAACTTTTCAAGAAGAATTAATACCTATTCTTCTGAAACTGTTCCAAAAAATAGAAATGGAAGGAAAACTTCCAAACTCGTTTTATGAGGCCACCATTACCTTGATCCCAAAACCAAAGACCCCATCAAAAAGGAGAATTACAGACCAATATCCTTGATGAACATGGATGCAAAAATTCTCACCAAAATACTAGCCAATAGGATCCAACAGTACATTAAAACGATTATTCACCAAGACTAAGTGGGATTTATCCCTGGGCTGCAAGGTTGGTTCAACATCTGCAAATCAATCAACGTGATACAATACATTAACAAAAGAAAGAACAAGAATCATGTGATCCTCTCAATAGATTTTGACAAAGTACAGCATCCTTTCTTGATCAAAACTCTTCAGAGTATAGGGATAGACGGTACATACCTCAATATCATAAAAGCCATCTATGAAAAACCTACAGTGAATATCATTCTCAATGGGGAAAAACTGAGAGCTTTCCCCCTAAGGTCAGGACTGCAGCAGGGATGTCCACTATCACCACTGCTATTCAACATAGTATTAGAAGTCCTAGCCACAGCAATCAGACAACAAAAAGAAATCAAAGGCCTCCAAATCGGCAAAGAAGAAGTCAAAGAAGAAGTCAAACTCTCACTCTTTGCAGATGATATGATACTTTACATGGAAAACCCAAAAGACTCCACTCCAAAACTGCTAGAACTCATACAGGAATTCAGTAAAGTGGCAGGATATAAAATCGATGCACAGAAATCAGTGGCATTCCTATACACCAACAACAAGACAGAAGAAAGAGAAATTAAGGAGTCGATCCCATTTACAACTGCACCCAAAACCATAAGATACTTAGGAATAAATCTAAGCAAAGAGGCAAAGGATCTGTACTCAGAAAACTATAAAATACTCATGAGAGAAATTGAGGAAGACATAAAGAAATGGAAAAATGTTCCATGCTCATGGATTGGAAGAACAAACATTGTGAAGATGTTAATGCTACCTAGAGCAATCTACACATTCAATGCAATCCCCATCAAAATATCATCCACTTTTTTCAAAGAAATGGAACAAATAATCCTAAAATTTGTATGGAACCAGAAGAGACCCCGAATAGCCAGAGGGATGTTGAAAAAGAAAAGCAAATCTGGCGGCATCACAATTCCAGACTTCCAGCTCTATTACAAAGCTGTCATCATCAAGACAGTATGATACTGGCACAAAAACAGACACGCAGATCAATGGAACAGAATAGAGAGCCCAGAAATGGACCCTCAACTCTATGGTCAACTCATCTTTGACAAAGCAGGAAAGAATGTCCAATGAAAAAAAGACAGTCTCTTCAACAAATGGTGTTGGGAAAATTGGACAGCCACATGCTGTCCAATGAAGAATGAAACTGGACCATTTCCTTGTACAAAAATAAGACTCTAAATGGTTGAAAGACCTAAACGTGAGACAAGAGTCCATCAAAATCCTAAAGGGGAACACAGGTAGCAACCTGTTTGACCTCAGCCGCAGCAACTTCTTCCTAGAAACATTGCCAAAAGCAAGGGAAGCAAGGGCAAAAATGAACTATTGGGATTTCATCAAGATAAAAAGCTTTTGCACAGCAAAAGGAACAGTCCACAAAACCAAAAGACAACCGACAGAATGGGAGAAGATATTTGCAAATGACATATCAGATAAAGGGCTAGTATCCAAAATCTATAAAGAACTTATCAAACTCAACACCCAAAGAACAAATAATCCAATCACGAAATGGGCAGAAGACATGAACAGACATTTTTCCAAAGAAGACATCCAAATGGCCAACAGACACATGAAAAAGTGCTCAACGTTGCTCAGCATCAGGGAAATCCAAATCAAAACCTCAATGAGATACCTCCTCACACCTGTCAGAATGGCTAAAACTAACAAGTCAGGAAACGACAGATGTTGGCAGGGATGCGGAGAAAGGGGAACCCTCCTACACTGTTGCTGGGGATGCAAGCTGGTGCAGCCACTCTGGGAAACAGTATGGAGGTTCCTCAAAAAGTTGAAAATAGAGCTACCGTATGACCCAGCAACTGCACTACTGGGTATTTACCCCAAAGATACAAATGTAGGGATCCAAAGGGGTACGTGCACCCCAGTGTTTATAGCAGCAATGTCCACAATAGCCAAACTGTGGAAAGAGCCAAGATGTCCATCAACAGATGAATGGATAAAGAAGATGTGGTGTGTACATATATATATATATATATACACACACACACACACAATGGAATATTATACAGCCATCAAAATTTGCAATGGCGTGGATGGAACAGAAGGGTGTTATGCTGAGCAAAATAAGTCAATCAGAGAAAAACATGTATCATATGACTTCACTGATATGAAGGATTCTTAATCTCAGGAAACAAACTGAGGGTTGCTGGAGTAGGGGTGGAGTGGGAGGGATGGGGTGGCTGGGTGATAGACATTGGGGAGGGTATGTGCTATGGTGAGCACTGTGAATTGTGCAAGACTGTTGAATCACAGACCTGTACCTCTGAAACAAATAATGCAATATATGTTAAGAAAAAAAAAAAGAAGAAGATAGCAGGCGGGGAAGAATGAAGGGGAGTAAATTGGAGGGGGAGACGAACCATGAGAGATGATGGACTCTGAAAAACAAACTGAGGGTTCCAGAGGGGAGGGAGGTGGGGAGATGTGTTAGCCTGGTGAAGGGTATTAAAGAGGGCACATTCTGCATGGAGCACTGGGTGTTATATACAAACAATGAATCATGGAACACTACATCAAAAACTAATGATGTAATGTGTGGTGATTAACATAACAATAAAAAATTTGAAGAGAAAAAAAGAAGAAGAGGAAAACGTGAAGATAAACACAAACAGGGAGAACACCACATGATGACAGGCAGAGATATGAGTGAGGCAGCTGCAAGCCAAAGAATGTCAAGGATTGACAGCCATCATAAGCTAGGAAGAGATTCTATTCAGTCTCAGAGGGAGCATGGCCCAAATGACACCTTGATTTTAGAGTTCTGCTTTCCACACTGTGAGAGAATAAATTTCCACTGTTCTAAAACCACCCAGTTGTGGTACTTTGTTACAGCAGTCCTAGGAAACTAAAATACTCCTTAATACTAATATATATTTAAGATTTACTGAGTACCGGGTATGTGTAAAGTGCTTTACACCTCGTGAGGAAAAGAAATAAAATAACTTTCCACTACATTACTCCAAACCACTATACGAAACTTTCTCCCATGTGCCATATGCTGTATAATAATTTGTCTGGTCTTTGTCCCAGGTTCCTGGCATAGAGCTTCTAAAACCCTTGGAATTTTCCAAGTGACAGGAATATCTTAGTTATTCATAAGCCCCCTGGATCACACATGAGTTTGTGCTAGTAAGATGGCTCAGGATAGGGGCCAGTTGCCAGAAAGACCCATCATGGGATTAGAGGACTGGGGCTTTGGGTCAGCCCACCTTCAGGGCCAATATAATAAAGCCCCAATCAATACTCTGGACACAGAAGCTCAGTGGAGCTTCTTAATTGGTAAACACATCAATGTGCCAGGAGGATGCCCTGATTCCATGGAGAGAGGACGTGGAAGCTCTGTGTTTGGGACTCATCTGGGCCCCACCCTATATGGTCTCTCTATTTGGCTGTACCTGATTTGTATCTTTTATAATAAACCTGTAATCATAAGTATGGCGCTTTCCTGAGTTCTGAGTTGTTCTAGTGAATTACTGAACCTGAGAGGGAGGTCCTAGGAACCATCAGGTTTGAAGACAGCTGGTTAGAAGTTTAGATGGCCTGAGGACCTCACTTGAGGCTGGCATCTGAAGTGGGGGCAGTCTTGGGAACCTTGTTCCCTTAAACCTATGCAATCTGACACTAACTCTGGGTGGCTAGTGTCAGAATTGAATTGGATTATACCAGGTGATGTCAGAAGAACTGGGTTAAAACAGAATATCATAATTGAGTCCTATGGTGGCCTGGCATACCCAACAGTAACCAGTGATAGAAAATAGAAAATATGCTACATGAGAAAAAAGTCACTTGGTCTCTTAGCTATTTGACTTTCATATATCATTCCTTCATACATCATACATTAATCAATACTCTTAAACTTTTTCTCATATGCAGAATTGGGCTTTTCATTATTTCTCTTAAGAAATAATGGTATCCAAAATCTATAAAGAACTTATCAAACTCAATACCCAAAGAACAAAGAATCCAATCAAGATAGGGGCAGAAGACATGAACAGACACTTTTCCAAAGAAGACATCCAAATGGCCAACAGACACATGAAAAAGTGCTCAACGTTGCTCGGCATCAGGGAAATCCAAATCAAAACCTCAATGAGATACCACCTCACACCTGTCAGAATGGCTAAAACTAACAAGTCAGGAAACGACAGATGTTGGCGGGGATGCGGAGAAAGGGGAACCCTCCTACACTGTTGGTGGGAAGGCAAGCTGGTGCAGCCACTCTGGAAAACAGTATGGAGGTTCCTCAAAAAGTTGAAAATAGAGCTACCGTACAACCCAGCAACTGCACTACTGGGTATTTACCCCAAAGATACAAATGTAGGGATCCGAAGGGGTATGTGCACCCCAGTGTTTATAGCAGCAATGTCCACAACAGCCAAACTGTGGAAAGAGCCAAGATGTCCATCAATAGATGAACTGATAAAGATGTGGTGGGGCGCCTGGGTAGCTCAGTTGTTAAGCGTCTGCCTTCAGCTCAGGTCATGATCCCAGGGTCCTGGGATCGAGCCCCGCATCGGGCTCCCTGCTCCATGCGAAGCCTGCTTCTCCCTCTCCAATTCCCCTGCTTGTGTTCCTGCTCTCGCTGTGTCTCTCTCTGTCAAATAAATAAATAAAATCTTTAAAAAAAAAAAAAGAAGATATGGTATATATATACAATGGACTATTACGCAGCCATCAAAAAAACCGAAATCTTGCCATTTGCAATGACGTGGATGGAACTAGAGGGTGTTATACTAAGTGAAATAAGTCAATCAGAGAAAGACATGTATTGTATGACCACACTGATATGAGGAATTCTTAATCTCAGGAAACAAACTGAGGGTTGCTGGAGTGGTGGGGGGGTGGGAGGGATGGGGTAGCTGGGGGAGGGTATGTGCTATGGTGAGAGCTGTGAATTGTGTAAGACTGATGAATCACAGACCTGTACCTCTGAAACAAATAATACATTATATGTTTTAAAAAAAAAAGATAGTAGGAGGGGAAAAATGAAGAGGGGGAAATTGGAGGGGGTGATGAACCATGAAAGACTATGGACTCTGAGAAACTGAGGGTTCTAAAGGGGAGGGAGTTGGGGGGATGGGTATTAAAGAGGGCATGTTTTGAATGGAGCACTGGGTGTTATACCCAAACAATGAATCATGGATCACTACATCAAAAACTAATGATGTAATGTATGGTGATTAACATAATAAAATAAAATTAAAAAAAAAGAAATAATGGTTTTGAGCTAATGCGTAGTGGAATGTCCACCAGGTAAAAGAGTTGGGGCATTTGCTAGGTATATGGGGATTGTAGCTCATGTGCTCATGCAACACAAGGACATAATCCTCAGATGGAGGACCCCTTGCCTGACTCAGTAACTCTTCACTGGCTCACTGGGTATGTGAAAAGTGGAGACCAATTTTGCCTAAATGAATTGAAAGGGCCTTCATAGAGGAGGTGACTTCTGAACTAGAATTTGGAGCATGCATCTTATTCCAGGCAGAGAAGAAAGTTTAGGAAATTCTAACTAAGCAAAGGGAAGTAGGAAAGTAATAAGTAGTGAAAGGGCTTGTATGATGTCCTGTGGAAAATGATAGGTAGCTCAAGCATAGGATGGATATATGGCATAAGGCAGTGACTGAATCAGAAAACCAGGTTAGAATCAGATAAAGATCCAGGACTATATTCTGCAGCCTAGAGGTTTTCAGACCTTTGTTAGTCAAAGAACTACCGTCAAACACATTTTTATGCAAAACATAACAATATATAGTAACTATAGAGCTTATCAGATAGAAGGGAAGCAAGGAATCAGTCTATACATTCTGCCTAATCCTGATACCCCTCACTAGTGTTCCCTTCACAGAGACCTAAAGTGATGCTGGTTAGTATTCAGTGTGTAGTCCTCATCAACAAAAGGTTACCAGTTTGTAATAAGTAAAGAAATTGAGAGTAAGCACTCTGAAATTTTGTACTACAATTTAACAGAATAATTTTATGTTATTCAATCTAATAAAATTTTGAAGTTTATACTTGGACTTCAAAAAATTTCATCTAATATTTTAGTTATTTAATTTTTAAAGATTTTATTTATTTATTTAACAGAGAGAGACACAGCAAGAGAGGGAACACAAGCAGGGGGACTGGGAGAGGGAGAAGCAGGCTTCCCGCGGAGCAGGGAGCCTGATGTGGGGCTCAATCCCAGGACCCTGGGATCATGACCTGAGCCGAAGGCAGACGCTTAATGACTGAGCCACCCAGGCACCCCAATTTATTTTTATTTTATTTATAAAATTATTAGTCTAAGATGAAAGAAAAATACTGCTCCACATCAGGTGTTGTATGTAAACGTTGAATCACTAAATTCTACACCTGAAACTAATATTATCCTGTATGTTAACTGGAATTTATTTATTTTTAATTTATTTTTAAAAGATTTACTTATTTGAGAGAGAGTGTGTGCACATGAGTGCACGAGCTGGGGGAGGGGTAGAGAGAGAGGGAGGGAAGCAGACTCCCTACTGAGTGCAGAGCCCCAAGGAGCGGGGGCTCCAGGCTGGGGCTCCATCTCACAAACCTGAGATCATGACCTGAGCTGAAATCAAGAGTCCGACACTTAACTGACTGAGCTACCCAGGCATCCCAACTAACTGGAATTTAAATAAAAACTTGAAAAAAAAATATGGCTCCTTCAACACGTGTAGTTTAAGAAGCACTGCCCTAGAGTTTCCACAACTGATGAGCTCTGTAATTTAGAAAGAAAAATAACTCCAGTGGCTGTTTAGAAGAGGAAGATCAACTGGTAAATACAAAGCATAAATAATATAAAAAAATAGGACATTCCAGATGATACAAGGATTACCTGTGTAAATGTTAAGCATCTGGCAAATGAATAAGGACATTTAAGTTCACAGAAAAGGAAGATCTCTGCAAACTAAAGTAGTCAAGGAAGGCTTAGACATGGTAGTAGATTTTTAGAGGAAGACCTTAAGCCATCAATTTCCAGACCTAAATTCATTAAGTCAAAGATTTTAATATTCTTTATTACATACATATATATATGTTTCTACTGAAACACCTATTAGATACTAGGTGCTGGGGACACAATACTGAACATTAGGTAGGATCCCTGCCATCGTGATAGATATTAGTCCACCAAAACATACAAATAGATGTGTCATTTAAAACTATTATAAGTACAACAGAGTTGCCTGGGTGGATCAGTCGGTTGGTTAAGCAACTAACTTGATTTTGGCTCAGGTCATGATCTCACGGTCCTGAGATTTGAGCCCCACGTGGCTCGGTGCTGAGTGTGGAGCCTACTTGGGATTCTCTCTCTCCCTCTCCTTCTGCCCTTCATCCCCACCCCCACTTGCATGCTCTCTCTCTCTCTCTCAAAAATAAAAAAAATAGAAAACTATTCTAAGTACTACAAAGAAAAGTCACATGGCACTAGGAGATCTTGTAACACAGAGATTAAAGAGATTCTGGGAAATGAAGGCAATATACCCTAAAGAAGTGATATCTTAGTTGAACTCTGAAGAATGAGTGGAAATTAATCAGTCAAGGAGGGGGCAAGAGCATTCTTGGCAGAGGGAACAGGCATGAGAAAAAGCTGTGAGGTGAGATGGGGCACTGACAGCCCACAGAATAGAAAGAAAGGATGTATCACTAATGCACAGAAAGCAAGGAGCAAAGTGAAAAGAGGTCACAAAGACAGATGGGCTAGGTCATTAAAAGTTCCACAAGCAACAACACAGAGGAATCTTAAACACATCATGCTAAGTGAAATAAGCCAGTCACAAAAGGACTATATGATTTCATTCATACGAGGTATGTAGAAGAGTCAAATATGTGCTGTCACAGAGACAGGATGTAGAATGGTAGCTGGAGGGGCAGGAGGGAGGGAGAAGCGGGCAGTTATTGTTTAATGGGTACAGGGTTTCAGTTCTGCCAGATGACAAAAGTTCTGGAGATGGATGGCAGTGAAGGTCACACGGTGTGAATATACTTATTGCCAATGAACTATACACTTAAAAATGGTTAAAATAAATTTTGTCATGAATATTTAACCATAATTTTCAAAATAATTATTTTTTAAAGTTCTATAAACTACATGAATATCAACAGGAAGCATGTGAAGAATTGTAGTATACTTGCTAGACCTGGAGATTTTTTTTTTCCAGACTTCAAGTCTTTAAAAAATTAACCCTAGACATGGAAAATGGATGAAAGGGAACTAGCACAGTTGTAGGTAGAGTAGTTAGGATGCAACTGTAGTAATTCAGTGATAAGAGGACAGAAGCTTAGACCAGGATGGTGGCAATGAAGATTGACTCATTCATTCAACAAATAGTTAATGAACGCTATTACATGCCAAGCACTGTGATAGATGTTAAATATAAGAAGACTGGCAAGATCCCACCCCCATGGAACTTAAAAACAAATAAAAAATAATTACCTTTTGTGACTCAGTGCTAAAACAGAAAGAAACAGTGACTGTGGAAGGGCAGTCAGGGAGGCCTCTACGGGGATGTGATTTCAAGCTGATTAAGAACAAAGCATCCGGGGAAGACTCCCCAGGCAGAGAGAACAGCGTGTGCACAGTCTCAGAGACAGGGAAGAGTTTCATATATTTAAGGAACAAAAAGGATGTCAGTGTGACTGGAATGTAGGCAGGGGATGGTGGCACCATGTGAGACGGGCTAAGAGAGTGGGCTCTGTATCATGTAGACCACAGGGCAAATATTGTTTGTATTTCCAGCGCAATGGGAAGCCACTGAAAGATTTTAGGCAAAGAGGTGGCAGGATCTGTGGTGACTACACTGACGGCGGGTAGGGGGCTAACATGCAAAAGCAGAAGCAGGAAAACCATTTAGGGGTTTAATATGATGGTCCAAAAGGAATTATGACGACTTAGGCTACAACAAAAAGATACAGGTGGAAAGACTCATTAGATAGGATACAGACCTAATGGGTATTAGTAATGAACTGAAAATGGAGAAAAAGTCAAGTTTTTAGGCCAAGGCAAATAGATGAATTTGAGGCTGTTCACTCAAATAGGCAACAGTGGGCAAGCATCATAGTCACCTAGAGAGCTTCTTAAAAATACTAATTTCTGTGTTCCATTCCCCTGGAAATCCTAATTTAATTTTTTTAGGGGGGTGGTATCCATCGGATTTTTAATTTAAAAATCTCTCCAGGTGTTTCTGATAATCAGCAAGGTTTGGGAGTCACTGCTGTAGACAAAGTTAACTAGAGTTGGTTTCTATTGCTTGCAACCCCAAGTATCCATATGATACCAAAACTGGTATTTGGAAGAGAGGTCCCTAAAATTTAGAACTGACTGGATTAAGGTTAGGAACACAACAGTGTAGACCTCTAGCTCATGCTGAGAGGTTGGCCATCCATATGTGGTATGAGAAAGCTGATCACACTGTGGTCTGTTTTGTATCAGGACTCACTACTACTGAGGTACACTGCAAAGAGACATGGTAGGGAAAATGCAGGATGTGATGCGTATTGGCTATATAGGTGACCTTCAATCAGTTCCTATAAAAAATTGCTTAATATGAAATAGGGGAGATTTTCAAAGTGTTGAATAACCTGTAAGGCCATACCAGTGCATAATGGGGAATATCAATCCTGAGTTAAGCTGGTCAATCTGAAAACACTGGGTAGGAAATAGGGCTTTTTTTTTTTTTTAAGATTTTATTTATTTATTTGACAGAGACACAGCGAGAGAGGGAACACAAGCTGGGGGAGTGGGAGAGGGAGAAGCAGGCTTCCTGCGGAGCAGGGAGCCCGATGTGGGGCTCGATCCCAGGACCCTGGGATCATGACCTGAGCCGAAGGCAGATGCTTAACGACTGAGCCACCCATGCGCCCCGGAAATAGGGCTTTTCTAAAAAATTTGCATTTTGCCTAGAGCCTGCACAGGAGGCCTGCTGAACTGGAAAATTACCCAGGGCTAAAAATGGTGCAAGTAAAGGCAGAAAGGCAGGACCTACAACTATGGGTAAGACTGAGACATAACAGAGTCTTGATTCTCCTAGGGTCCTTTCAAGCACCTCTGTTATGCACTCCTTGCCTGATAAAGTTGGGATATAATCTAGAAGCAAGGAGAAGTTTATTAATAACTCCCTTCACCAGGCCCTATTTCAAATTAAGTGAGCCAATAAATTCCTTTTTTGCTTCAATCCATTTACGCTGGGTTTCTGTTCTTTACAACCAAAAAGTGTTAATATACTACCAACATTTAAAAAAACTAGAGCGCTGCTTCTTTTCCAAAAGGATCACCAGAGGCACTACCCCAAATCTACTAAAATAGAATCTCCAAGTCAAGGTATCTGTTATTCTTAATGTGTGTTCCAGATGATCAAGCAAATTGGGAAAACAAAAGTCTGATTGTCTCCTCCCATACTGATGAAACAGTAATTGTTATTTCCCAGCAATACAGAAGAACATTGTAACAATATTTATTTAGAACATACCAAGAGCCCACCACCATATCAGAATCCACCACAGTAGCATACAGTGGGGCATGAAAAATCTAAGACGTTGCCTTGCCTACCAGGATCTTGTAAGGCCTACAAATACATCAGGGATTGCTAAACGTGTCTGATCAATGCAATAAACTATGTATCATTTTGGTAGGTTAGGGGTGAAAGACCTAAGATTTAAACCCCTTTCCATCAGACAACAAATCTATTTCCAAAATATGGTCAGTGTAAAATGCATTTCCCTCTTAATATAAGGTGAAGGAGCACAAAAAAGAAAAATATGTATCATGAAAACAGTCCATTAATTCAAATTTGGGTTTAACCAACATGTATTTGAGCACTTAACTATGTAAACATTTACTGTATTAGGCACCTAAATATAGGTTTTCATTGATGACTAATATTCAGAAACACCAGCAAAATAGTAAATTGTCTGAATTGACATTTCTCTTTTCAGCCTAATGGTTTATTTAAATACCATCATTAAGGAATTTAACATATCAAAAGAAAACTGTTAGTGTTGAGAATAAAGAAGTCAACAAAAACATTACTTAACATTTTACCAAATTCAAATAGCAGTTCTCAAAAAGACAACTTTGACACCTAAATATCCAGGTCAGCATAAAACAAAAAATCTACTCATTGTTAAGGCAGTTAACAGCATTCAGCCCAAACAACCAATCCTTGTTTATTCACTAGGTAAAGTTGCATTAAGTAATTAAGTCAAAGGGATAACAACTGGATCATTTGGAGAGTAAGTTCTGGAGCAAGAAAGAAGCAAAATTGCTGGCTCTGCTGGTATTTGTTTAGTAATATTTTCAAAGCTTTCTATATATAGAGAGAGGATATCTAGGGTCATTAGTAATTATTTACAGAATATGTCTTTGAAGATAGATTTCTATGATGGTTTCCTTTAAATGTAGGTACAACTACAACTGATGATGAAAATATACTTAGAAGAATTATAAACTCTGTGATTAAGAGACTTCTCAAAAAGTTTTTTCTTAAAAACTCAATCCAGGACTTCTAAATTAGTATCACTCCAAGAATCATATCAACCTTATAAAGCATTTGCAGAAAAAATAACTATGCAACTCACATGTGATGGCAATAGGTATTAGCACTATTTGTGTCACACAAATAGCTCAAATAAAGTAACATTCCTGGATGAACGGCATCACTTTTGTTCAGAAGCAAGTATGGGAACTTAGCCACAAAAATCCTACCAAATAATGGTATGTTGCTTTCAAATAACAGGCAATATTATGTGGTAAGCATCTTTTACATTTGTCTGAGTCCCCTCTGTTGAGTAGCATTTGGCATATTTTTGTCGTCATACTACATGTATGAGGCCCCGAGGTGAAAAAAGTTTATATGGATAGTGGACATCTCTGAATGGGAAGGTGGGGGAGAAAAGACTGGAAATAATGCTGGGAAGCACACATAGGGGGCTTAAATTATATACAGTAGTCCTCCATTAACCGTGGTTTCAGTTTAAAAAAAAAAGTCAATTCTTACAAGTCAACCTTGCCTCCTGGACAGAGTATCAGAACTATGTAACACTGCTTGTGGGGAGTGCACAAGGTGACATGCCAAGGGGTCTAGGGTTGAAGTCAGGCTGGTCTGGGTTTGAAACAGAGTCTTATCACTTATAAATTGTATGATTTTGGCCAGATATCTTTCAGTCTCCATTTGCTTATGCATAAAGTGGAGCTAGTAATACCTTTTTGCAGGTGGGTGAGAACAACATACATCTGCATGTTGCAATGTGTCTCAAAGATACTAAAAAGAAAGTTATTCCGTTTATTTGTATGGTATGTTACACAGGGTTGGTATGCTTTAAATACATTCTGGAAAAAAGTGGGATACGTATAAACAAACACAGAAGATGCAGGTTGTTACTTTTATATTGGATAAATAAGTTCTGAAACAATTTCACATGCCTTCATGTTTTTCAGGTACCTATTATGTGCCTGACATAGACACCACTCAAATGTTTGGTGATTCTTCCATTAGACGTCCTGGGCCAAGACACAAGAGAATGAGGTTCCAGTTTTATGACCCTGGACCTAGAATTGTTGGACTATAGGTTATATGTACTTTAGTTTTAATAGATGTTGCCAAATTGTTCTTTGCCATGATTGTACAATTTCTATTCCCATCAATAGTGTCCAAGAGTTCCCTTAACTCTACATCCTATTTGATATTATCAGACTTTTTAATTTCTGCCAATCTAATAAGTTTGAAATGACATCTCATTAGAGCTTTAATTTGCCCTTAATTATTGGTCAATGACTAATAAATATTTAGGTTGCCTCCTTTATGCCTTGTTATTTTTCTATGAATTTGTCTTTTTCTAACCTATCTGTAGGAATCCTTTATAATTACAGATAGGGTATCTGGCTGATCCATGTACCACATATATGTTCTTTAATTCTGTGGCTTGTCTTTGCATTTTAAAAAGTATGGTATTCAAAAAAAAATTGTGGCATTCATCTTTGCCACTGTACGTAGCACTGTGTCTGGCAGTCAGTAGACATTAATAAATATTTGTTGAATCAATGAATGAGAAACTGAACAAACACACAAAGAAATTAGATGTTTTAACTATATTCCCTTAATTTGGAATTATGATTCCCTATGCCTATTAGGCCTTATAAACTTTTACACTCCCAGAGCACTTGGGTGGCTCAGTCAGTTACATTGTCTGCCTTTGGCTCAGGTGGTGATCTTGAGGCCCTGAGACTGAGCCCTGAGTAGGGTTCCCTGCTCAGCGGGAAGTCTGTTTCTCCCTCTCCCTCTGCCCCTCCCCACCCCCGCTCATGTACTCTCACTCTCTCAAATAATAAAATCTTAAAAAAAAATAAACTTTTACACTCTCAAATTCATCTTTAAAATTCATTTATTTTTAAAGAAAAAAATTTACTCTGGTTTGAAGACTTTCTGATAGTCCTTGGTAACTGAAGGATATTGGAGATAAGATAGAACACCAAATATCAAGCTTGGAAGTCTAAAATTCTAAATAATCTAAGACAAATGGTTGTCTGCTCTCTTCTTAAATCTCTCCAAGAACAAGTATACTGGCTCTCATGTTTTCTACTATACTTTACAGGGCATAATGACTAAAATAGCCTTTATTTCCATCATGTTTGTATGCCCCAGAGGAAAGTCTACATAAGCATGAGTGTAAAACAATTATAATAAATAAGAGAGGGCGCCTGGGTGGCTCAGATGGTTAAGCAACTGCCTTCGGCTCAGGTCATGATCCTGGAGTCCCGGGATCGAGTCCCATATCAGGCTCCCTGCTCAGCGGGGAGTCTGCTTCTCCCCCTGACCCTCTTTCCTCTTGTGCTCTCTGTCTCTCATTCTCTCTCTCAAATAAATAAATAAAATCTTTAAAAAATAAAAATAAAAATAAATAAATAAGAGAACACTTGGAAATATACTATGCCAATAAGAAGACATAGTGATTAAAATGAATATACAATATGCATATGCTTTAATTTTGAAGGCTAACAATTATAACACTTACACTAAATGTAGAGGGGAAAAACAATACAGCAGCCTTTATATGTTTCAAAATATACAGAAATTAATACATGACTTGCAATAGAAACAGTAAGAAGCTCAGACAGCACAGGGTCTTAAAAAGGTCACAGGAGGCAATGGATCCTTCTGAACAAAGTACAAAATCTGTAGTGAGTTGTTCTGACATTGACTACCTGTTTGATATTGGGCACATCATTTACTCCATCTGCACCTCAGTTTCTTATCAGTATATAGAGTTTATAATGATCTGGAATCCTACCTAACAGGGTTATTATGTATTTCAAATTAAATAAGAAAATGTGTATGACATCCTTCAATAATATGCAACAGTAATTATCTATCCTTCCTCACCTTCCAACATCATCCCAGTGTCATCTATATCATCCCTGAAACTCCCAGGCAGAAGGAGATGTAAAGTCCTCTGGATGGATATTGTAAATTTGTGTGCTCAGGCTACCATAACAAAGACCACAGACTGGATAGCTGAAACAACAGAAATGCATTTCCTCACAGTTTCACAGGCTAGAAGTTCAAGATCAAGGTGTCAGCAGGGTGGATTTCTTCTGAGGCCTCTCACCTAGGCTTACACAGATAGCTGTTTTCTCCCTCTCTTCACATGGTTTTTCCTTTGTGTGTATCTGTGTCCTAACTTCTTCTTATACTAGGACA
The DNA here is from genome assembly GCF_003265705.2 of Callorhinus ursinus. Taxonomy (NCBI): domain Eukaryota; kingdom Metazoa; phylum Chordata; class Mammalia; order Carnivora; family Otariidae; genus Callorhinus; species Callorhinus ursinus. Next base: position 4,916,164 of record NW_027397080.1, on the reverse strand, counting down.
CAAGTCATAATGGATGAGGGCCCATCCATATGACCTCATTTTATCTTAATTACTACTTTAAAGGCCCTATCTCCAAATATAGTCACATTCCAAAATATTGGGGGTTAGGACTTCAACATACAAATTTTGAGGGGGAGGGGAACAAGAGACATAATTCAGCCCATAACAGATATATAGAAATCCTACCATGCTGCACCTACCACTGCTTTAGCACTTACTATACTGAAACATAATTATCATTTTTGTCTCCTCTAGTAGACTACAAATGCCTGCACAGCACCAAATATTTTAATTTTTTAAAAGATTTTGTTTATTTATTTATTTGAGGGGGGAGAAGCAGAGGGAGAGACAAGCAGACTTCCCTGTGAGTGCAGAGCCCAACACAGGGCTTGATTTCATGACCCTGAGATCATGACCTGAGCCAAAATCAAGAGTCAGATGCTCAACCAAATGAGCCACCCAGGTGCCCTTGAATATTTCTTATTAATCTCTCTTTCAAGTGTCTAACACGGAGTGCAGGTTCAACAGAATGCTCCAATAAACTGCTGATAGCTGAACCTATGACACTTTCTGTCAAGGCACAATTAGAACTAATCCATCCTATGAGAATTTTTTTTTTAATGGAGTTTGTAATATGCCAAGGATTTAAGAGAAAGGACAAATTTTTCACTTTTATCTTTCCAAAAGCAACTCTGTTCCCAAATTCTCATCCTTTCCATCTCAGGCTCTATTCTCGGATTATATATGTTGAGCTTTCCTTAAGCAATGAACCTGGAGACTTTACAAGACCACTGTGGAAGTCAGTGACCTCTCCTCCACTCCACTGAATTTCTGGAGTGTTTATAGAGTTACATATTAGAGTTAGTTATGTATGTGTCTTACCTTCCCCTCATAAACAGTGAGTTCCCTGAGAGAACAGACTATGCCTTAAATATCTGAGTGATCAACAACAATTATTTATCAAATAAACATAAATTTCTCTAAACCAGAATCACCCTTGAGGAAGAGAAATTTTCTTAAAGGAGGCGGGGCAAGAAAAGTGGCAAGGATGTTGTGCTCAGTTTGGGACATACTGACTTTGTTTTAAGAAATATCTCTTAAGGAATATCTTTTTATTAGGTCCATTTCAATTTCAGAAGGTTTTCACATAGTATATTGGGACCTGTAGTGATGGGACATATTGATTTTAAAGTAGGTATGATACCTAGCTACTTGTAAAGCTGACTATAGGTAGCTAAATATATAGTTCTAACACTCAGAAGAGATTATCTTGACTATAGACAGAAATCTGAGTCAGGAGCATATAGATGTTACTGTAAGCCAAGTGAGCAGATGAGATTGCTAAGGGCATGTACAGAGGGGGTTTAGGACCAAAGACAGGCAAGAGAAGGGAAGCTCTCATCCAAAAAACACTTGGGTTTAAGTGGCCAGGGAGGACCCAACACGTTGAAGTGCACCAAAGCCAAAGGAAAAAGAATGCTTTGAGGAAGAGGGAATTAATCATGGATCTGAAATGCTGCTGCAAAGGCCTGAAAATTGCCTCCCTCCCCCTGGCGTTACCAACAAGGAGAAGGCTGATGATCCTGATCAGAGCAGTTCAGAGACTACGATTGGGCAAGTTTCTAAAACTTTAAATCTCAGTTTTCTTTCTTTGCAAAATAAGGAGATTTATCTCCTCATGAGTGTTTTGAAGATTAAATAAAAAGCAGTAACAAAAGTAACATATATCAATGTAACATACACAGCATTGCTACAATGTGCTGGACACTGCCCAGAGCTCTTTCATACAGGTTCCCTTGCTTAAAAAAATCATATCCACACACAAAATCACAAAAAATCTTAAGGTACTATAGTACTTAATAGGTACTATTATCATTCTCATCTTCAGATAAGGAAACTGAAACTTATTAAGTGATGGAGACTAAAACAGAATGCAATGGAGAGGTAAGAATGAGAAAGTTTACATATTAAATGTATATAACTCAAGAAGTTTGAGTAAAGGGTAGGAGACTAGATGGTACCTGGAAGGAAACACGGACTTAAGATTTTATTTACAAGATTTACTTGAAGATAGGAGACTTCTAAGCAGATTTAAATTAAAAAAAAGAAAAGGAGTCGGAAGAGAGAAAGAGGTTGAAGGCAATGAAAAGATGGGGGTCAGAGATGTAGCCCTGGGAAAGAAGAAGAAACAAGAACATATAGGTATAGTTTTAAGAAACAGGTCTGACATAAGACCTCACAGAGACTAGGGCAAATAAATGACTTGGTATTGAAGGCCCAATGGCAGTAATCTGTATAAGTATGTGATTTTTCTCCAGCAGGGCTCAGAGCTACTACTGCCAAGAAGAAACAGGTTTGATTCAGCAAGGTTTGAGATTCTGCCCAGACAAGGACAGAAGAACAGTGGAACAAGGGGACAGAGGATTAATGGCAAGAGAGTGAATGAAATAAATTACTAAGGAAATTAAGCTGGATAGGGAAGGAAGTGAAGATAGGGGATCAATGAGATCAAACAACTGATGGAGATAGTCAAAGGTGAGGTAGAAGACATTCTGAACAATGCTGCATGTCCTCATTTATAATTTCAGAGGCGGGCCATCTCTGGGCGATAAGGCCCATGGTGTGACTCTGACGATCACTTGAGTTGAAGAAGCTATTTTGCTGGAGAAACAATCATCTGTGTGAATACTAAAGTGACTAAGGGTGAGGACAGAAACTGAAGTAGAAAGGAAGACTGCACATGCTAGGTCCTAAGTGATGGAGAAGATCTATATACAAGAAGACAAGAGTGGTATAGCCCCTGCACCACAGAACACAGCGATCTTAAGATGGACAAGTAATGGTATGGAAATCACGGTGCACAGAAAACTATGGTCATCCTCATCTCTCTCATTTGGCACAGAGTGTGGGAGAATGCGCTGCCCCCATTTAAAAGAACTACAGAGCAAGTAATAGTGTTCTCCATGACTCCTCAGGTGAGAGCCTGACTTCCATTTAAGGCCAGAACACACACACAAAATCTAGTAAGATGGTTATTAGGGTAGGAAATAGGGGTTTCAGAGAGCAAATGGAAAGGTATGAGAGGGAACAAACAAGCAGGGTTGGGAGAGAGGAGGAAGAAGCCAAATCAGCACGGGAAAAGCAGTATAGAAGACAGGTGAGTGGAGGAGATAGGACAAAGATAAAAAATGGTAAGACTTGATGGCTTTATATGGCGATAAGGTTATCAAAATAATTAGCTCTAGCAGTGCCCTGGTGGCTAGGGAGTTAGCACTCAGGCCTTGGCAATGGTTTGAGGGGAGGGGCAACATCTGAGTGCCTATTATGTAACTGACATTATGTAAATTGCTTTACACTTCCTATCTTAGTTAAACCTTACACCTAACAAAAATGAGGGAACTGAGGACCAGAGAGGCAAAGTGACTGGCCCAGGGTTGTACAATTAACAGTGACATTTAGTATAAAAAAGACAGATTTTGAAATCAAAGCATCTTTAATCACTTTCTACCAGTAAGATCTTACATGTTTCTTAAAACTCCACTAAGCCTACCTACCAAGCAAGGTTATCTCAGAGATTAAAGTACAACTATAAAACAAATCTTAACAGTTTTTTTTTTTTTTTTTTTTTAAGCTAAAACTGGCCTTGTTTTCAAAGGTGGAATTTCTTACTTGGTTTACTTCAAACAAAAATCCCAAGTTCTGAAACTATAAATTTTAGATAGGAAACTGAAGTAGGGAGAGAGGATATACAATCTATGGTTCCCTAGTCTATCTAGCATCAAGTCCAAACTACATAGTTCCAGGTCTTTAATACTATGGCCCCAGCCCATCTTTCTGGCCATATCGCTCACTGTTGACTTACACAATACTCAGACCCTTAGACCAATAGCAACCATCCATTTTTAACAAACATACCCTATACTTTTCTCCCTTTGTATTTCCACCTAAATTATTTAATGTACTGAAATCTGTTCTCCAATGCCCAAATGAAATTTATTTTGAGTGTGAAACCTAACCTTGCTTCCAAATATTGAGAAATGATGGCTCCCTCCTCTGAACTCTGCATTCCTTTGCTTTTCCTCTCTTTGAGTACTTATTGCCTTATAATTTAAGTAAGCATGAGAAAAGTTCAGCCAGCAGAGCTTACGTCCCTTAAAGGTAGCTGAAAGAGAACTAACATTTCCTTTGAATTGCTTTTCTAGTGATTTTATACACATAATTTCATGTAATCTTTGTGACACCCTATGAAACAGGAATTTATTTTTTACAGGTAAGGACACTGAAAGTCACACAGGTTAGACAATTTGCTTATAGTCCTAAGGTTAGTAGGTGACAGAGGCTAGATTTGAATCTTGCTCTTTCTAACTCAAAATGTAGGCTCTTCCCAGAAACCGTGAGTATAACCTCACTGCTTTATCTGATTGTTTCCTATCCACCTACCAATCATCAATGGGGAAACCTCCATTGACTTTTTTGTCATTAAGCATCAGCAGAAAGGAAGTGATATAGGGTACTCGCCCTCCTACTTCTCAAGACTAAGAACAGACTCTTCAGAGCCAAAAGTGATTAACAGGAGTCCTGAATAAAGAGGAAGAGATCAGAACCCTGCTCCCAAGAAGGAAAAGTAAAAAACCACTACTTTTCCATGCTTCCGTTTAAAAATTCCTCCTCCTTTGAAGTGTCCACCATCTGGCTGTATCACTCTCTACCCCTGCTCTTCATCTGTCATCTGCCACCCTCTCGATTAATCCCCTCCATTCACCGTACCTGGGTCACAATCACCCTCTCCCCACACCCTAGCATCCTAAATCACTTCCCTTTCCACACAGATGACTCATTCAGTGCAACAATCCCGAAGTTCCTGTCATACTCAGCTTCACAGACCTTCACCTCTGCTGTACCTCAGCTACCCACACACAGAGACCTAGCTGTCACCTAGAAGAGCTCCAGACCACACAAGTTAACTCCAATATTCCACTTTCTGACCATAACCTCCCTTTTTTCTAGCTTACTTCCACTACATTTGTTCATTGATTTAACTCAAGCTACTGAAAAATCTTCAAGTCTAAAACCGAATTTGTCATCCAGTGTTTCCTGTCTCAGTTAATGTCACCACCATCCCCCTAGTCACCCAAACCAAAACTCTGAGCATCATGCTGGACTCCTGGCCCTCCCATCTACACATCCAATCAATCATAAAGCCTCACAGATTCTCAAAACTTCATTCCCTTCTTCTCATCCCTATGACCACATTTTAAAAATGTATTCTACCCATGTCTCATAAAAACTTTTCAGTGATTAAAAAAATCACCCACTGAATAAATTTCAAAATACCTATGCATACAAGGACAAGGTCTACTATGGTATGGTCTCTGCCTATATTTGCAGCCTTACAGCTTATCATTTATGTCTTTTTTAAAAGAGATTTTATTTATTTATTTGACAGAGAGAGGGAGGGAGGGAGAACACAGAGGGAGAGTGAGAAGGAGAAGCAAACTCCCCACTGAGCAGAGAGCCCAATGTGGGACTTGATTCCAAGACCCTAGGATCATGACCTGAGCGGAAAGTAGATGCTTAACCGACTGAGCCACCCAGGCGCCCTATGTCTGTATTGTTATATTCTTAGCAGTTTCAAACCGCTTGTGGTTTTTTCTTTTCTTTTCTTTTAAAGACTTTATTTATTGTCAGGGAGAAAGAGAGAGAGCAGCAGGCAGAGGGAGAAGCAGGCTCCAGGCTAAGCAGGGAGCCCGATGTGGGACTCGATCCCAGGACCCTAGGATCATGACCTGAGCTGAAGGCAGACACTTAACCAACTGAGCCACCCAGGTGTCCCCCGCTTGTGGTTTTTTATGCAAGCCATTCCTTCTCTCACATTAATGCCTTTCCTTGAGCTGTTTTCTCTGTTGGAAGCACACTTTTTACTCTTCTCTGCATGACTGTCTTCTTACCATTTATTATTTGAGTCAGGTGTCACCTCTTCCCAAAGCCTTCCCTCAAGTCCCACGCTAGTCTAAACGCCCCGACCTTGGGGCAACCACAGCATCAAATGCATCCCTCTCACCTTTTATTCTGAGATGACCTATTTGGGCATTTAATTTACCAGCTCCACAAGAACTGTAAATGTATCTTATTCATCTTTGTATACCCAGCGAAACACAGGACATAAGCATAGTTCCTGACACAAAGTAAATGGATAGGCTTAAAGTTTAGGACATGTTGAGTTTAAATTTGTAGCGGTATATTCACACCAGTTCTTTCTCACAGAGTTTTCAGTATTTCCAACCATTAACTTCAAGTTCTTTGAAGGGAAGGAACCAGAGCCTTTCCTGAGCCTGTATAGTTCTGTACAGAATGGTTCTATACAATTTTTTACCCAACTTATGTAAAAGGGAAATAGCATTTGCACAAACCAAAAACCAAAACTTGATATGTGTGCTGCAAACTTCAAAACCACTGACCAATTTAAAAAATAAAGACACAAGAACAAAGATAAAGAACCAATTCTGACTGCTGGTATGTGCTTGCCTATGTTACAAAGACAGTGAAACTTTGCTTAGAATTTGAACAGGGTCCCAGATACAAGAGTTTGGCATTTTATCTACAAGGCCATCACATCTCTGCTGGGCTTAAAAACTACTAACCTGCAGGGTTGCTTAGGGTAGTTTAGGATGTTGGTAAAAGACACTTTTTAAAAACTTAACCCTCACATACCAAGGCTAAGTGATGAAAAAGCAAAACATAACGCTGGTAAGTGAGCAACAAAAACTGTTATTTTTCATAGTAATTTTGGGCCTTCTGCTGGCAGTTAGAAACAGAGCAAAGAGTTCAATAAGCTTGTCCCTCTCCAACTAAATACTAAATTGCAGTCTGGCCCCAAACTGCGTCTCAATCCTTTTTCAGAGTAAAAATAATAAGCTCTCCTATTCTCATGGTGCATTGCTATACTTTGATATACATCAGCTCATCTGATAAAGTGTTTATAGACATTTACTTAAAAACGAGGGGAAACCCAAACATCTTCACAAAACAGGATCTCTTTCAGTTCAACACAGTATTGGACTTTTTTTTTTTTTTAAGTTCAAAATACAGCACAGAAATGAGGAATACAGCACAGCTTTTTATTTAAGCAGGTCAATCTTTGGGACCAAGAAACTTCTTGGAGAAACTTAATAGGTTTTGTCTCCTCACACACATTAAGTAGCTCTCCTTTAAATAGGATATATGGTCAAGCTCATTCAGAGAAGGGATCAGAGAACCTCGGCATGTAAGAAACAACTGAAGGAACTGGAATTAGTGAAGAGAAGACAAGACTCTGGGGACATGATTACTATCTTCAGACATCTCAACAGCTGTCCACAAGGGAAAGGAACTAGAAAGAATGGGAGGCAGCGGTTTCTTTGAACCAAAAGTTATTTCTAAAAACCAAAGCCGTCAGGAACAGAACGGGTTTCCTTGGGGAGAAATGGGTTTCACATCACTGGAGGTGTTCAAACAGGTTAGTTCAAATGATTAGGGTGGATCTGGGGATTTTCAAAGAGACTTTGGTATGCGATGGGAGAAAGGAGCCCTAGATGACTTTAAATTCCCTTCCAGTGTGGAGATGTTCTGGGGTTCGCCCGTCTCCCGGAAACCCCTTTCATTCCTCTCCGGCTGGCACTCAGCTGTGCCACAAGTCCAGCCCGCCTGGCCGCTTGCCCTCCGCGGTGCCCCGCGGCCGCGCGGCTTGAAACCTGCTCTCTCCGCCCGTTTCCGGCGGCCCACGTGAGTGGTCCCGGCGCAGCTCTCGCCACCGGAGCCAGCCCGAGGACCGCGGCTGAAAGCTCCGGGCCCTCCGCACGCCCGCCGACCTCGGTCCGAGCCGCCCGGACCCCAGGCATCCCTCAGTTCTCGCGTCCGAGCGGAGCGACAGACCCGCCGCAGACTGATAGCCGCGCCGAATCCCGGCTCTCGGCGCCAAGCCCACCGTCCCGGCCGCCACCAGCCCTGACGTCCCGGACAGAGCGGCCGCCGCTCGGACCCGCCGCGACGCCGACCCTCCAAACGCGCCCCCGCCCTCGGGTTTGCGCCGCCGGGCCCCCAGGGCGCCCCTACCGCGTCAGGGCCGCGGGCGGGTCACTGGGCCCCGCCCGGCCGCGGAAGCACAGCAGGCCGCCGGGGCTGGGGGCCGGGCTGACACGGCCGCGAAGGGCCGCGGCCGCGCTCGGACAGCAGACAGGCCCCCAGCCCGACAGCCGGCAGACGGCCAGCCGGCGGGCCCGGAGGGGCGGGGGCGGCGACCGGGCAGGTCCCGCCGCCGCCTCCTCGCCCGGGGCGGTCCCGGCCGGCCCAAACCCCTCAGGGCGCGGGCTTGCCCGGCGAGCGGAGGCGGCGGCCGAGGCGCTTACCTGCTGGCGCAGCGGCGGCGCGGGGCGGCTCACTCCCTTTCCGCCGCCATGTTTCCGCTGCGCAGGGAGCCGGAGCGGACGCGCGAAGGGGGCGGGCGGGGGCGGCTCCGGAGGGCGGCGGGCGGGCTGGCGGGCTGGCGGCGGGGGGCTCGACCGCGGCGGCGGCGGCGGCGGCGGCGGCTCCGGCTCCCCGGCCCCGCCCCCCTTCTCCTCCCCCTCCCCCGCCCCCTTCTTCTCCCCCTCTCCCCTTCTTTTCCCCCTCTCCCTCCTTCTCCCTCCATCTCTCCCACCTCCCCCACCTCCCCCTCCCCCTCCCGCCGCGGGGTGGCGCGCGCCTCGGCCGTTGGGCCCGCGCGCGGGGGGCGGGGCGGGGCTGCGTGGGGAGGGCGCCACCGAGCGTCCCGGCCCCGTTAGCCCCGTCGCCTCCCACCGGAGTTCGGATCCGCGCCCGGCCCGGCTCTCCGCGCCGCGTCTCCTGGACGGGTAAACTGAGGCCTGGAGAGGGCTCGGGTTCGAGTCCCGCCGCCGGTCACCCACTCCGAGGCGGCGCGGGGCCTGTGGGCAAGACGGCGTAGCCAAGAGCGGTCAGGTCTCGGCCCCACAGCCGGGCTGACGCAGAGCGGGCGCGCTGGGGCTCGAGTCCCCGCCCCTCTGCTGACCAGCTGTGATGGATGACCTTGAGCAAGTGACCTCGCTCCTCTCCCTGAGGGCCCTCGTCTCTCACGTGATAGTACTTGATCCAAGGGGCTGCTGGTGAGGTTAAGTTAATGCTTGTAAAGCCCATGGGACCGTGCAGGGACCTGGCAAGTAAATGCACAGTTAAGTACAAGCTCCCGCGGTCCTTCATGGCTCTCCCAATTCATCAAGTACGCAGTGAGCCCTCTGTGCCAGGCACTGTACAAAAGGTCATTCTTTCAGTGCCCGCTAGCACTCCGTTAATCCAGACACTCCTCTGGATTAACCGCCACGTCCACCGCGGATAATCCCTAGCAGAGGGGTGAAACCACTTGTCCAAGGTCACCCAGCCAGGAAATGACTGAGTGGAGAAGATTGATGTCCAGCCTGTTTGACTTCAAAGCCTGTACTCTGCCTGCAGGGAGTGGTCAGCTCTGTTAGGGTGGGTCAAAGGAGGCACCCAAGAGTCCAGCACGTTCAAATTGGCTCTTGAAAGAACCTGCAAGGGGGAAGCTAATTTCAGGCAGAGGGAAGGATGGATGCAAAGGCGTAAAGACATGATACCGTATGGCTGGCTGGTGTGAGTGGTGTGGCGGGAGTATGGGAGACATATGGATATGGTGATGATGCAACTGAAGCTAGACAGGGAAAGGAAGCCAGAACCTGGGAGGAGGTATTATAGGGTCTAGAATGACATTGAATGTCCTTGTATGTCTGCCTTAGAATTCACCTTGTAGGCCAGTGGTTTTCATCAAGTGGTCCTGGGACCCGTGGATGTCCCTTGGATCCTTTCAGGGGTCAGTGAACTCTGAATTATTTTCAGAATAATGCTAAATGTGGTTTGCTTTTTCCACCCATTCTCTCATGAGTGTACAGTGACGTATTCCATAGAATATAGGACATATGATATTGCAACAGCTTAAATGCAGAAACAGATTTTAGGATCCAGCTGTCTTCTTTTAAGCCAGGCGTTAAAGAGATTTGCACAAATGTGAGACACTAGTCTTTAACATTTTGTTGTAGAAAATATATTTTTCATTGAAAATGTGTTTATGTTAACTGTAATGAGTTTATTATTGTAATTTTTAAATGAATAAAAATTTAGAACTTTCTCAATTTTAATTTCTAATATGGTAAATATTGACAGAAGGAACAAACTGCATATAAAAAAGCCCTTCAAGATCCTCAGTAATTTTTCAGAGTGGAAAGGGATCTTGAGACCAAAGCGTTTATGAATGCCCCTGCTTGGGCACTGAGAAGCTACTGAGTGTTAAATGGGGGAGTAACTTAATCAGATTTGTGTTTCAGAAAGAGCTCTCAAGACCCAAGCCAGGACTTGAGGGCTATGTTCACGAGGCACCGGCATTCCAGGCAGAGGGATAGAAACAGGAAAGTGCAGGGCAGGTAAGCAACAGAGCTAGGACACAGATGTTGGTCTTTTTATATCTAATTTGGTATGGCCTCACCACCCTGGTCAGCACCAGGGCAAGCGTTTTATTCCTTTATTTCCACTGGGCCCTGTGTACCTAGGATTGTGCTCATGTTTGCTGTGGATGCTATTTCTCCTGACCCCAGCACACTGTTACCTCTTATTGCCTGTTTTCTAAGAAGCAAGTCAGGGAGGCAGATGAGAGGAAGGGAAGAAGTTACCAATGACAGCCTGTGTAGGCCTGGGAATCTTGGCAGAGGGTCCCCTAAAGCTACACAGCCCAGGCTATCCTCCACATACCTCTAGGGCTCTTTAGGCAGTGAGGGGGAAACAACTGAATCAAAATCTCTGCTATCTGGAAAGCTGCTTTTGAAGAGAAGTTCCCCCAGAGTGCTGAGAATCTGTTCCTGTAACATTAAAATAAGAAATTATCCATACCAGGTGAAAATCTTTTAAAGATGTATTAGCGGGACACCTGGGTGGCTCAGTCGGTTAAGCGGCTGCCTTTGGCCCAGGTCACGATCCCGGGGTCCTAGGATTGAGTCCCACATCGGGCTCCTTGCTCAGCAGGGAGCCTGCTTCACCCTCTCTCTCCCTCTGCTTGTGCTCTCTCTGTCAAATAAATAAAATCTTTAAAAAAAAAAAGATGTATTAGGAACTTCCTAGCTATCTGGAACTTCCAGAAATAGATTATTTTCTTGATTCATTATGAATACGAACTGGTAGCAATATCGGGCTTTATTATGAAGACATCCTCTTGGGTTGTTGAAGAGTGAAGGACTATAGTCCATCTTAACAAATGTCCCCAGAATGCTATGATTTGGGGTTCTCATGATGGTTTCTTCAAGTTCCTGGTTGTTAGCTGCCACTTACCTTGCTGTCATTATGCCCACCCCCTTCACACCTGCTTCTAACTTGCTAAAGCCAAGAAGGTAAATAGTCCAAGCTCCCCAGAGCATCAAATAGTCTGAGCAAGGGTCTGAGGGACTGTCCTAGGGTGAAGCCCTGAGAAAGCCAGGTGCAGTGACAGTAGAGTGGGGTGGTTGATTATGAGCTGTGGGGTTAGCCTTAACTTCTCTGGTTTCAGTTTCTTCCTTTCTAGAATAGAGGGAGGATAATCACATATCTATCTCATCAAGTTGTTGGAAGGATTAACTCGAAGCATGTAGTCTAGGTCACCAGCCTGCTCCCAACCCTTTTTGTTCCTAGCTCCAGTTCCATTAGACAATTCCATACAGAGTCCTTAAACTTCATGGCTTACAAACCAAAATCATGACTCTCCATCCTAAACCTTCTCTTTCTAGCTGTGTTCCTCATTTCAGACAATGGCACTGCCATTCTCCCAGTCACCCAGTCTTAAAGCCATCGTGGTGCTTTTTAAAATGCCTCCCTGTCCTCCACATCCAGTCCATTTCCAAAGCACCCTGCCTTTTCCCCAGTGAAAGCCCCATTCCCTAGACTGTTGGAGTTGTAACCTAATTCTGACTCTTCTCTCAAACTTGCCTCCCACAGCTGCCAAGAGCTGGAAGCATCATGTCAAACCCCAGTTCCTAAACCTTAAGAAGTCCTCAGTACCTACAGGACAAAATCCAGTGTCTTAGCCGTGAACTCAAGGCTCTCCATGGTCGGGCCATAACTTTCCTTTCTAGATTCACTTCTCTCTATTCTCCTTTACTTGGTTCACTTGTACTTTTCTACATTTGTCCTTTGCCACTCTGGGCTTTTCCAGGTACTGCTCTGTCTTCTAGAATGCCTTCCTCTCCATTTCTATATGTCCTAATCCTTCCCCTCTTTTAAAAACTCTGATTTCATACTGCCTCCACAAAACCTTCCGTGATCTTCCAGCTTGAATAATAAAAGCCAACGTTTATGTAATGCTTACTTTGAACCAGCACTTTCTACATGCTTTGCATGTACTAAATTAATTCTTGTGACAATTTCTTTTTCATAACAAACCTATGCAGTAAGCATGACTATGATTTGCATTTTACAGATGAGGAAACCAAGACACAAGAAGATAAAGTAATTTGTCCGAGGTCACACAGTCAGTAAATGGTGGAGTCAGAATAGGAACCTGGGCATCCTGGCTCTATAGCCCATTTTCTCAAACACTGGGCCAAAATGAAATGAGCTCTCCTGCTCCACTCCTGTTAGCTCTCATGGCAGGCCATTCAAACGTCTGTTAGGGTCTTTATCACTTTCTACCTTATTATTGGTTAACATGTATCTTGCCTACTTACACAGTAAATTTCTTAAGAGCAGGACCAGTGTCTGATCTAAAACAGTGCCTACTAAATTTCTTGAGCCTGTAAATATTTAGGAATGTTTTTAAAGGATGTAAAATGAACAGAATATTCTATAGCAATAAGAATGAATGATCTAAAGCAAGATTGACAAATCCTGGGTCCTTGGGCCAAATCTAGCCTGACTCCTGTTTGTGTATAGCTCAGAAGCTAAGAATGGCTTTTACATTTTAAATGGCTGAAAAAAATCTAAAGAAGAATATTTCATGACCGATGAAACATATGAAAATAAAGGTCTTTTGGAACCCAGTCAGGTTATCTATGGCTGCTTTTGTGTTACAATGGGCCTTATGACCTACAGAGCCAAAGTATTGACTATCTGGCCATTTATAGAAAGACTTGCCAAACCCTGATCTAGAGCCACATGTAATAACATGAAAATATCTTAGAAGTAGCGCTGAACCAAAAAGGATAAGCAGCATGTTGCCACTTATGTAAAGTTTAAGAATAAGCAAAGGATTATCAGCTTTGTTCAGGGACACATATACACATGTAGGAAAACATAAAGACCAACATGGAAACAATAAGTTCATGGGAGTGGTTATCTCTAGGGGCGGGGGGTGAGAATGCCATCAGGGAGACACACAGGGAATTTTAACTATTTGCAAGCAAGGTAGAGGGTACACAAGTGTTCATTGTGTTTTTTTTTATTTCATATTAAAAACAATGTTTCACAAGAAATGAATAGCTGAGAATCAAGGACTTGTTTACTTTTACTTTGGCTGGTTGAAAATATATTCAGCTTTCACCTATAGCTAAGATCTTTCGTGAACTATAAATCCCAAGAGCCCTACTGAGATGGGTATGGGTATTATTTAGAACATGGTAACTCTCAGGTCACACAGGGACCCTTGATTAATGATACTTCTGTGAACAGTGTTCCTTGAAAGCTAGTCCACCTAAGCCAAGTTTGGGGCTGTAGCTAGGACAGCTAAGGCCGGGCAACTTGCTTTGTCTGTGGAATATATTGGCCTTGGAGCGCTGGACTGAAAGGGGACCTCCTCCTCTCGTCTGAGCACTGGGCTCCACATCAGTCTCCCTGCCTCTGGGAGGAGGGAATGGGCAGAGTGTATTCAGATCTTGATTTGCATCCAGGTCCTCATCTGCATCCCTGAGTCTCCTTTAAACATTCATTTGATGGAATTTTAGGGAGTACCTGTCTTATGAGTAGCCTAAGGTTACGAGGATAATTAGATACGGCCTGAATCCAAGGAGTACACAGTTGGGGAAATTGGTATGTAAACAGCCAGCAAGAGGACAGTGTTGTACGCACTTATTGCTTTGCAACAAATTACCACAAATTACTACAAATTTAGCACCACCATTGATTAGTTCTGTGGGTCTGAAGTCTGGCGAGGCATGGCTGGGTTCTCCACTCGAGGTATCATATGGCTGAAGTCAAAGTGTTGGCCAGCTACCTTCTTATCTGGAGCCTTGATGAGGAAAATGTCTGCTCCCAGCTCCTTCAGCTTCTTGACAGAATTCATTTCTCTATGGTTCTAGGACTGAGATCCCCATTGCCTTACTGGCTGTCAATTGGGGGCGACTTTTAGGTCCTTGCCTCATGGCCGCCCTTCCATCTCATCGACAGAGAATCTCTCACATCAAATCCTCCTCAGTCTTTGAATCTCGCTGATTTCTCCTTCTTCAACTGTCAGAGAAAACCCTGAGCTTTTACAAAACTTGTAATTAGGTTAGGTCAAGGCAGGTAACCTCCCTACTCTTGGGCAACTGTGCCACGTTACATAAACCTAATCTCGAGAGTAAGATTCATCATATACACTCAGGGATTATGCAGGATGCATAGACCAGGGGCCAGGAATCTTGGGGACCTTCTTAGAATTCTGCCTACTACACCCAGGGAGAAGTCTCTATGAACTCCCCTGCTGGTTTGTTCTGTAACTCTATGGCTCGATATGTGTTGTCTTGCCATTATTAGGGTACATTTTTAAACAACTTTTCTAGGCTGAAAGTTTCTTGGGATCAGGAACCTTGTTCACACCTGTAGCTCCACAGTCTCAGACAAGGCTTCTTTTGAAGGAGCTATTCCTCCAGGTTTGCTAAGAAAATAGACAAGGGTATATATTGTCTTTTGGATTCCTGCTTCTCTTTTCTCCCCAGGTCAAAACGTCTCTGACACTTCTCAGGAAGAATTCCTTGCTACCTCCTCTGTGCTGTCACTTGGTAAATATCTCTGTATGACGTATATCACACTGTAGCATCTTAGCTTAGTCTGTCTCTTCTTTGAGGGGAGCACTTCCCGGTTATTCCACTTAGTATCCCTGGGCACAGTGTGTCATAGATGTCATTGCTTAATGTTCGAATTTCTAAAAAGGAGACATAAGGAGTTTTAAAAACCAAGAAGTGGATGGAGCGTGGATTCGGGCTGTGAGCAGATCGTTGGAAAGGATTGCAGAGGGGTGGAAGCCCAGAAATGCAGAGGCAACAGAGAGGGAAGAAAATAGAAAAAAAAAAAAAGTTTAAGAAGGAATGCTAGCAAACCCCAGGCCTGCTGTTTTATATAATACATTAAGGAATAAACCTGGCAGAGCCCTCCATAAGGGACAGCAAGAAAGAATGATTATTTCGGGACTGACCATCAAGGAAACAGTAGTTTACTTTTATAGTCCAACATTTCATTTTCACTTTTGGGTGGACAGGGACCCCAAGGGAGAATTGGTGAAGGAAAAGGAAAAGTTGGTTTATGGAGCTTACAACAAGTGGGGGTGGTGTGGGGTTGGTGGCCCTGAAACCTATCATATGCTTCACCTCCATCCTGATATGGATGTTTGCCCTTTCCCACCTTCTTCTGGTTGTTGGCCTTTTGTGACTCATTTTTCTGCTTCAAGGCTGCTGAAGATCATTAAATGGGCACTTTAAACAGATTTCATCTGTATACTAAGTTTGTCATCAGAAGAACAGTTGGAAATTTTCTGATTGGATTCACCAGGAGCCCTGAACCTCCTAGAAGCAATTATGAGGATGGGATAACAGAGTGCGCTGCAGGAGCTAGAGGTGAGCTCCATACCTCCCTTGAGGTTAGGGCAATGATGCTGGCTAGCCCATGATGACAGAACTCCTCTTCTCCTTCCATGACAGTCAAAGGGCAGATTTGTTTACCCTCTCCCTCTGACCACTTTGCTTATGGCCCCGTGTGTTTACTGGGGAGCTGACCACCTGCTCTGTTACTGAGTGCCCCTGTGCGAAACCCGTGGGAGAGATACCCATATAGCATGGCATTCTGGTCATGGAGTTACAGTCTCATGAGGAAAAGTATTCCTATGCAAGGCAGGAAGTACCAAGTGCCAGGAGGGAAATGCAGTCAGAATGTTGCCATGTTTGGAAGAGAGTCAGGGAGGGTTTTATAGAGAAGGTGGTATTTTAGGTGGACCTTGAATGATGGGTAGGAAAGTTGGTGGGGGGAGAGGGAGTATTAGGGGAAGGGGGCATTGTCTGGAGAAGACAGAGTGAGATAGGAACAGAAAACTGAGGGAGCATTTAAGAAACGGCGAATAGCTTAGTGTCCTGGAGCAGAGGGTCCACATAGGAGCAGCATGGGTCAGTGAGCTGGACAGAGAGAACAAGGCTTAGTTCTGGAGAGTCTCAACTGTCAGCTAAGAATCCTGAGAGTGGGCAGGGTGGGGTGAGCAGAGGATGTGCCGGGGGAAGTGGGGCTGCAGGTGGGGGGAGCAGAAGTACAGTTTTTGATTGGTTTGCCAGGCTCTTGCTGCTTCCTTTGCCCGTAATGCCTCTGCTCAGCCTCTTCCTTGACATTCTGTGCACCATGTGCCCATCACAAACGCCTTCTCCTCCAGGAATCCTTCCTCTAGCCTTCCAAGCTGGCTCGGATCTCTCCCAACCCTGAACTCCCCACAGCTCACCATCTGACCCTTGCCGATGGCATTTATGATCGGCCGCCCTGCTACATAACAATTTTAATCTGTTGTCTTTTCTGAATCCTGCACACAGTAGATGCTTGGTAAACATTTTCAAGTCTAACAGAATGCGCTTCCTCTTGAATACTCTGCCTATGAGCCTCTGCTCATACCTGAAATTTCTTCTTTTTGGGGAAACTTGGGGAAACAGGGCCACGATGCTCCATCATTCTGACTAGCATTTCTGTAAACATGGTAGACAGACCATAGATGAGCATGCCTTCCCCTTGGTTATGCCAGAGTTGAGATTAGATGGGGCCTTGGAATTCATCTCGTCCTCATTTTACTCATGAGGCCCAGAGAAGTGCAGTCCCTCACTCAAGGTCACACAGTGAGTTGATGATCTGAAATAAAGTGTTTTGTATGTGAGTGTTTTATCACAGTGCCTAACACACAACACACACTTGATAATCCTGTCTACCTCCCCAGCCTCTTGAAGTGTAATTAAGCATAAAACTGCCTGTAATTTTTTCTACACTCTTTGGGAACTTTATGCCTTTGAGCGTCTGCTCATACCTGGAATTTCTTCTTTTTTCTGTCTCTTCCTCCTACCCTCACCAGGTTAACTCCCGCTCAACCGTGAAGCTGAAGTTTCCCCTGATCCCTTGTCTTCACCCTTGCCCAGGACAGGTTAAATATCCTTTCTCTTGCTCCCTTAGTAGCCTGGGCACATCCTTTCATCATTACACTTCCTAGGTCATGTGCGTATCATTTGCTTCTGCACCTGTCTTCTAGCTGATGATATGCTCCAGAAGGTTGGAACTGACTCCAGAATCTTCTTTATGTGCTCAGCACCTCACACCATACATGAAACCCAGTGATGCTCGGTAGATATTTATGGAATGATGTGTGCAGTGGGGTCCTCGCAGGCCCAGGCCATAGACCAGAGCTGCAGCCTCCTCCTTGCCTACTCTGTAACTCAGAGGGCCCCGCCTGAACTGGCTGCTCAAATTCTGATGGTCTGAGGGCTTTGCAGACAAGTGCTGAACCCAAATCTCACTGATTAAGATACTTCTGCTCTTTTTCCTTCTGTAAAATACCAAATAAAAATAATTCTAGGAAGCGATGTGGCTGAGAAATTCCAGACTCTGTCTGAGGTCCTAGATAAATGCCGTTATCATTAGGAAGTTGGTCATTAACCCAACCTGCCTTTTCTCTGAGCTGTGGCTCCACACCCTTCTAAAGGCACGGATTCTTTTTGTCCTCAGTTACTCTTAAGCCTGTTACTAGCTGGTAACAGGAAAAAAAAAAAACAAAACTTGACAGCAGTTGACGTCAAAATGAGCTCAAGGTATCAGTTGGCTGCAACTTGCTTTGTGCTCTGGGTGTGTGACTTTAAGTTAACTTGCTCTCAAGCTACCTTACCAGATGGCTACTATCCTCATCTGTCAGGCAGGAAAAATAGTTCCTACCTTGCCGGATTATTGCAGGAGTGAAAGAAGATGAAGTAGGCAGAAATGCATGGCACACAGACATGGTTAAAGAAATGTTATCTCTGAATCAGATGGTGGAATCCTCTTAACCTGTTCTGGTGTAGTCAGACTTCATCCGATCTCCTAAGTTTCGTCCTAGGCATCATATTTTAAAAGAGGGATACTGACAAATTGTCACCCAGAAGCGAATGACAAAGATGATAAAAATCTGGAAATCAGACTTTTTTAAAAAAGATTTTATTTATGTGAAAGAGAGAGAGAGTGAGCAGGAGCAGGGATGGGAGGGGCAGAGTGAGAGGAGAAGCAGACTCTCCCTGCTGACTCCCTGGGCTCAACCCAGGATCATGACCTGAGCTGAAGGCAGATGCTTAACCAACCGAGCCACCCTGGTGCCCCCAGGAATCTGGAAATCGGACTTTACAAGAAACAGCTGGAGGAGCTGGGACTCTGGTCTAGAGAAGAAATAACTAAGAAAGAATGGCATAGGCAGGCCTCAGAGAGGTCTTCAAGTAATGGAAGGATTCACATCCAGAAAAGAATTAAGCCTCCATCCTATTCCATAAATATTTATAGCATTTACTATTATGTGTCAAGAACTGAGAATGCAAAGCAAAGTAAAATACAATCCCGGCCCTGGAGGGTCTGAGACTACGCAGGACCGGAACAGTGCAAAAGGGGGTGTGTACGATGTGCTGGAGGAGGGCAGAGAAGAAGGAATTCTGCAGAGAGCCTGGAAGGCCCCATCAAGGAGGTGACATCCGTGCAGAGCTTTAGGCAGAGAAGGGAAGGGTGTTCAGGCAGCAAGTGCAGACAGAAAGGCATCCTCCTGGAAAACCTCAGATGTGCTGGCAGAGTTGAGGGGAGAGAGCCTGCAAAGTCCGGTGGGAGCCAGATTGTCGAGGACCTTGGATATAAGGTAAAGAGCTCAGACTATTTACCTCGAGTGGGTATTGAAGAGCCATCAAAGGCATTTAAGCGGGGGATTTTTTATTTTGAAAGGACGCTGTAGTGCGGCATGTCAAAAGGCTTTATGGAAGAGAGACAGAAGGCAGGGGAGGCAGGACATTCCAAAGAGTTACACATGGGCTTGAATCTTCCACTTACTGTGGATGAACTTGAGCACATTATTGAAACTCTCTGAGTCTTTTTTTTTCCGGTCATATATTGGAATGATCACATCTACTTTAGAGAGAGATTTTAAGAACCAAATGAGGTGATATACCCAAGCCCCTCACGTGTGCCTGGAACCCAAATGGTGCTCAATAAGTAAGCATCCTTTCCCTTCTTCCTTTTCTCTTAATGGACAGCGTAGACAGAGAAACAGAGTTCTGCTTGCTGAAACGTGGAGTCCTGGCCACACAGTGGGCTGAATACCCTTGGGAGAAATGAATGCATTACTGAATATGCTCAAGAAGGCTCTTTCTCTGCCGGAAGGGGAGTTGAACAAGCTAGATCTCCAAAATCCCTTTCTGCCTTAAGGTTCTATCACCTTCAGGGCCTAAATACTAAGGGCATGGTCAAGAGCCTGAGGTTTGATAAAACCTATTAGTATTGACCTTGTTAAAAATGGCCAATTGGGGGTGCCTGTGTGGCTCAGTCATTTAAGTGTCTGCCTTTGGCTCAGATCTTGATCCTAGGGTCCTGGGATCAAGCCCAGCATTAGGCTCCCTGCTCAGTGGGGAGTCTGCTTCTCTCTCTCCCACTCCCCCTGCCTGTGTTCCCTCTCTCACTGTCTCTGACAAATAAATAAATAAAATCTTTAAAAAAAAAACAAAAACCATGGCCGATTGGTTGCAAAGGAAATGAATCCTTTTCAAAATGTATCAAAGTATACAATTTGAGAAGACCCACCCTAAACTTTTAACAGTCCCTCGGGAGTAGGTAACTGTCATACAGCAGAAAGAGCCCTGGGCTTGATGTTGACAGGCCTACATCCCAGGGTCAGAAATTATGGTCTTAGGCAGTTCATTCCCCACATCTTGGCCTCAGTTTCTCCATCAGGAAGATGCAGAGGTTGAACTTCTGCGGGGTCCTCCATAGCTAACATTCTAGGATTTGGGGGGTTGAAGATATTTAGATCATGCAATCATGGATGTAAAATCTTAGAAGGTTCAAAGAGCTCCCGCAGGAACTGTATCACCCACAGGTCATAATATGTCTCAATTTGATAGCCTCACACTCCGTAAAACATATTTTAAAATGCATCACATGTACTGGGAATGAGACTCATTTGACATTCTTCTTAGAATCAGAACTTTAGAATCCAGTGCATTTCAATTCTCAGCATTAACTTAGCTGCAAATTGGATTATTTCGTATTTCTGGTTGAGAGAGAAGGCGCTTTCTCTGGTATGGCAAAGAAATAAAAATGTCAGTCATCTGTCACAGAAGGAAGATGCTGTCTTATCTCTCTGTTAACTTCAGGGCCTAGATGCCGCTTAAGCTGGAAGCAGACGAAATGAAGACAAGGTGTGAGGACAGCCTGCTTTTGTGCTTTCTGGTCCCTCTGCCTGGAATGTCCTCCCGGCCATTCCTGCTCATCCTGTTTGAAGCCTTTCCCTTCCTCCTTTTCTGTACCATATAATGAGTCTCTCCATTCAACCGGGACTTCCTGTCCATGACAGCATCTGTCACAGAGGACGAGAAGTATTGCCGCATTACTCATGATTCTCTGTGGATGGGTCAAGGGCACAGCATCTGCCCTGGGCCAGGCACATATATCCTCTCGTGTAATGCACACAGCAGCACTTAGGAAGCAGACATCGTTATCCCCTATTTAGCTGAGGAATCTGAGGTCAGAGAAGTTAAGTGACTTGTTTAAGGTCATAGAACTGATAAGTCGTTGGGTCTGGCTTTGAATCAAACTTTTTTGGTTCTAAAGCCCACATGCTTTAGATTTTTCATGCCCTTAAGTCTTATGTGTCTCTGTAACCTGAACTGTTAGAATAGGCCTGGCCTTTGGTAGACATTAATTATGGTTGTTGAATGACAGTCCAATTCTGTTCAATCAATCAGTAGAAATTTACTGATCAGAGCAAAGGGCTAAGGGAACTGTCGAGGAGAATGTAATTGGGTAGGGATCTAACTAGCCTTTCCTCAACTTGCAGTGAGCTTCTGGAGACATCTACTTTGAAATAAATACTCTCTTAACCTTGGTGGTGTTTCAGCTCAGCAGGAGAGGCTGTGGGGGTCTCTTGACAAAGCCAGCAGACAGGATGGACAGGTTTAAACCAAATTAGTTTCACATCTTTCTAATAACCCCGCTCTAAGTCTGAGTTTCATAGGAGAAGCGGAACTCAAAAACAACTATCATACATATGAAAAGGGGTATACAGGAGACTGAACGAAATCCTAAGAGACTGATTGGAGGGAGTGATTAGTTCTGTCTACAAGAATTAAGGAGGCTTTCACAGAGATGGTAGCATCTGAACTGGGACTCAAAAGATAGGTAGGTTTATTTATTTGTGGATTTGTTTTGTTTCTTTATTTTCTAGGCATAGAAAGAGAAAGGCATTCCTGGTGGAAAAGCTGCACATAGTTCTCTGTGAAGGAACATACCAGGGGGAGATGGTAAAAGTTGAGACAAGAAAGCTTGGTTTGGCCAGGTAGTCAAAGGGCCCTGCATGTCATATACGAAGAATCAGGATTTATTCTGTAGCTATTCCAAGACATTCCAATGTCCACTGAGTTACGTCTTCAAAGTGTCACCTAAATTTTTGTCTATTGGCCCCAAAGTCCTGACAAAAAGCAGGGAGAGAAGCAATAGAGTAGAATGGAAATTGGAAGGCAGGGGGTCTAGATTCCAGTCTGATTCTGCTGTATACTGATTGGTGACTCCATCTCTCTGGGCTTCTGTTTTCTCCTGTGGAGAGTGAAATGGTTAGAAGGTCTCTCAGGCTTTTACCATGCCCCAAATCTGTCTGCCAGCTTTGCAAGGAAGATCCTTCATGAGGTTCATCTGAGTTCCTGTGGTGGAGAGACCGTAAGTCCTTCCACGAGAGTGTGGGCAGGGTCTGGGACTTGCTGCTAACATAGAATAGAACAAAGGTGATGGAATGGATGGGGTATACATTATTACATAAGTGGTTACATGGTTACATGACTTAAAGTTGCAGGACCCATCTTGCTGGTGTCTCTAAGTCCCTGGTTGGCCCTGAAGAAGCAGGCTGCCATCTTATGGGATGCCTATGTTGGGAGGCGCACGTGGCAAGGAACTACAGGCCACTCTAGTTGCTGAGGGCAGCCTCTGACCGACAGCTGACAGGAAAGTGAGGGTCTCAGTCATACAGCTGCAAGGAACTGAATTCTGTTAATGACCTGAGTGAGGAGACAGACCCTTCCCTAGTTGGGCCTTTGATGACACTGCAGGCCTGGCTGACTCCTTGGCTGCAGATCTGTGAGACGCTAGGTGGATGGCTCAACTAAGCTACACTGGATTCCCGCTCCACAGAATCTGTGAGCTCATCAAGACGTGTTGTTTTAAGTCTCTACGTTGGTGACAATTTATTGTGGTGGATACAGTTTCCCACCCTAATACTTAAAACTCCTGACCCCAAGCCCTGTGCTCTATTTACAATTCCATGTCACCTCTCTGTGAATAATCCCATACCAGTATCTATGTGCGTCTATGTGTGGGTGGCTTTTTCTGTCTATATTTACATGTAGGTCATACATTCATATTTAAACCAGACCTTTAAGAAATACTTATGTGCAGGACACCCACAGATGGGTAAGCTCAGGTCCCTCTCTGAGGTGCTCACAGCCTGGTGAGGGAGACAGTCCCATGGTGCTAGAGCTAAGGAGGGCCCACCTGCAAAGGTGAGGGAGCTAAGGAGATAATGTGTGCCTAGCCCTGTATAAGTGAGTCTGCCTTCCCAGTGTTATTTCGTTTGAGTCTTATAAACTCTAGGGAAGATGCTAGTTTTACAGAGGAGGCAGTTGAACCTCAAAGAGGTTAAGGGACTTGCCTTAGATCCCACACCTCGTGGAGACCATACCCGGGACTCTAACCCAATTCTTCTGCTTCAAATTGTTTGGATAATTGAAACTTAGCTATACATTTTCTAGATTCTACTGGAACTTCCCAGCGGGCAAACTTATGTGAAACTTTCTGGGAGGTGACATGAGTGGAATTCTGCCTGATTCCGGTGAGCTCTCTACATCACCTCAGAGACAGGGGAAAGAAGCCGGAAGCAGACCCAGGCCTGTCTTCATCCACCCTCAGCTAGCACATGGCGAGCATTCAAGAATGGAGGCTGGGGCGACTGGGTGGCTCAGTTGGTTAAGCATGTGCCTTCGGCTCAGGTCATGATCTCAGGGTCCTGTGATGAGTCCCGCATTGGGCTCCTTGCTCAGTGGGGAGCTTGCTTCTCCCTCTCCCTCTGCCCCTGCTTGTGCTCTCTCTCCAACAAATAAATAATAGTAATAATGAAAAGAATGGAGGCTGAATTGCATATTTTTGTGGGCCTAAACTCTGCCGTCTGTGTCTGAGGCATCATGTGGTAAGGCAGTGAGGATGTAGGGCCGTGATACTCAAACTCTGGAGCCAAAAAAGTCACCTGAGGAAACCTATTAAAATGCAGATTCCAGAGCCCTACCTCCGGAGGATGTGATTCAGACATTTTCATCAAGACCCTCAGGTTATTCTGACACAAATAAATCACAAAGCATATGGATATGAGTGATAAAATCACAGCCACGCCAGGTGGAGTTTCAGTTGGCCTGGACTCTGGTGGCAGCTGTTCCCAAACACATCCCCACTACTGTTTACAGTTCCTTTTCCTTACAGGCGGGAGGAAGCCAGTGGTGTGCTAGTAAATGTTTTAACCGGCTCTCTTCTGAAGGAATAAAAACAAACAAAAACTCTGATTTATAGTGTTCGCCAATATCCATGGTGTAAATACTCATACTGTGGCTGATAGCAAGCTCCCAAAGGGATGTCACTGAACACTGAGTTGGGAGGAGCTACATGGCATTGCCCCTTGCATGTTGGTAGGAAACAGCTCTGACAGTTGTTGGGAGGAAGCCCAGGGAGGGGAGGGGACTGACTTCCCTGGGCCTCAGTTTCCCCACTTATAAAATGAGAATGCATAAAGGGCTTCTGATCTCTGATGGATTATGCTTTGCTCGTGACTAATTGTTAGGCCTTACCTAGGCCTGTGGGTTTAAAGAAGCCCGATTTAGGAGGCCTGGTTTGCCAGGGTGCACAGGGACAGGGTGACAGAGTGGGCCCTGGGAGGGTAGAGGAGCTCACAGGCTGGGTGTAAGGAGCATGGGCTTTAAGTCCCAGCCAAACACTTACCAAGCTTCTGCAAGCCTCAGTTTCCCCATCTGTAAACTGCAGGAAATAACACTGTACCCACCCCCACAGAATGGCTATGAGGACTGAATAAGATAAAGTCTGGCACGTGGTAAGATTTCCATAAAAATCTCTCTCCTTGTCTCAGTTTCTTCCCTTGTCTATGACAGTTATTTTCCAAATTTTACCAGAGCCTGGTTAGACCAAATGGCCAATTTCATTGATAAGCAGAATAGTAAGTCACCTGTACTGTATGATTTAAGGGAAAGATCCTTCAGACAAAAAATTCATATATATAATGTATATGCATCTACATATACATACATGGTGTGTGTGTGTGTGTGTGTGTGTGTGTGTGTGTCCCTCCACTATTCTACCACGGGGGCTGCACTCCCATCATTTATATTTTTCTTAATGCCCCGTAGCAAAAGACCACTAGGAACACACCTGTAGTGGGGCAAGCCTGGGTTTTGCTACTTGCTGCATGAAGGACACGGCGCTCCGTGAGGCAGCTGGGGGTCGATGAAGGGGTGCTAGGAGGGGCTGGTTATAAGCAGGAGTTTGCTCTGCATTAGGTGTTGTCAGAAGGCAGAGGCAATCCTGCGATTAGGTATCTTTTTATTTAAGACAGGGAAGAATGGAGGAGAACTAAGTCTATAATTGGTCAAGAAACCACCACCACCTCCCATGTTCCTGAGAGAGGGGGATGTGGGTCATTTTTATGATTTTGCACAGTGCTCTTGTTTTTGTCTGTATTCAGACGTGATTATGGAGGGGTATGTTTTGGCCCTGCCGTGTCACGATTACGGTGACCTTGTCTGGTGTTGGTGTTCTGTGAACTTACTGGTGTCCAGCAGGAGAACGCCACGGCCTCGCTGTGAGTGCCAGGCCGGAGGCCACTGACAGGGCTGCTCTTTGCCTTCTCGTTGTATTTATTCACAGAACATTTACTGAATCAGTTTTTGAGGCATGATCGCACACACCATCTCATTTAAACCTCAACATGTAATCCTGTGACGGATAATCATCTCCATTTTATAGATGAGGAAGCTGATTCTGAGAGATGAGTGACTTTCTAAATTCATCCAGGAAAAAAAAAAAAAGATAGTCTTTAGGAACTTGAATTCAGAACCGTCTGGCTCCAAGTCCAGGGCTCATCCAATCAAGCCACTCCACAAGGAGTGAGGCCCGGAAGAGGCCGAGGACAACCCTAGTCCCCTTGTGCTCCCTGAAAGAGATTGCTGTTTTCTGGCAGGACTGACGGGCGCTCCAGGTGCCCCGTGAAGGAGGTGACAGCTCACAAGGAGTCCTGGGCAGGCCAGTGAGGCGCACGACTGGCTGTCAGTCCCACAGTGGTTTGGTCTAGCTGAGAAGGGAGGCACCGGTGCTGTTTGTCCCGACTTGCCAGTAATTCCCCATGTGACCTGGAGTAAGTCCTCTCCTGACCTGGGGCCTCAGCTTCTTTGTCTACTGATCTAAGAGCTCCTGAGCTCCTGAAATCTATGAATAAATATTGAGCGAATGCGTGATATGAAGGAAAGGAGGAAGGGAGGGGAGAGTGACCAGACATGGATTTCCTGCAATCAGTATTCTGTTTTGTTCTGTCTTTCTCCTCTTTCTGGTTTGGACGGTTCCAAGCTCTGCTGCTGTCCCAGTCGCCCCTCTGTCCTGCCTAGGGCTCCGTCGTCCTCTCCCAGCCCAGCGGCCCCGCAGCAGCTGCTGATGTGGTGGTGTCTCCTGACAGCCCCTCCGCCTCACTGACCTCAGGCCTTATTCCCAGCAGCTCCTGCTGTAGTTTGCAGCCACCTCCGACCACTGCTTCCCGCAACCCCCTCCAGCTCTGTCCAGGTTACTGAGCCCAGAGTCCCTCAGATTCAGACCCTGAGAGGGGGCTGGCTCCTGCCCTAGAGATGACCCAGTCTAACCCCCTCGGGCCCAGAGAGGGGGCATGATTTACCCAGGGTCACCTAGCAACTGAGCGTGGGTCACAAACAGAACCCAGGCATCCTGATCCCTCGTTTCACTTCCTCATCTTTTGGGAAAGGTCTGTTCTTATTTGGAGGCTGCCGATTGTAGTACATTCAGTATGTTGATCCCACACATGTTCGTTGACCAGTCTCCTGTGCTGGGTTCTGGAGACAGGGAGAAGAATAAAACGCTGCCTGTGCCTCTCGGGAATTCTAGTCAAGTGGGGAGACAAATAAATAGCTAATTACATCACGAGTGCTCTGGAAGCTAAGTAGACAAAATGCTGCAGGAAGATGGGGAAGGAGCAGGAACTGCCAGAAAGTGGAGAGAAGGTCTCCATGTTTGGATTGGATCTTGAAGAATGGGTAGGAGTTTACCATTCAGAGAGAGGATGTGGGGCAGAAGAGCATCGTGGTCGTGGGTAGCTACTTAACCTGTAGGAAGGCATGGAGCCTTTGAAAAGCCTGGCTGAAGTCTCCAAGTATGCAGGGGTGATGCCGGAAAAAATGGCCCTAGAATAAGAAAAAACTTAGGTTCTGGTTCAGTTCTGCCATGGAGTCACTGGATGCCTTTGGGCAAATCCCTTAGTCTCTTTGCGTCTCAATGACCTCCTCCTTTCTCCAGGAAGATGCCCAGAGGCCTTATGCTGTAGAGCTGCTCTGTTCAATAGGGTAGCCACTAGGCATAGGGCACTATTTAAATTTAAATTCATTAAAATTCAATCAAATGTAAAATTCAGTCCCACATTTCCAGTACTCAGAAGGCACTGGTGGTTAGGGGCCACCATACTGGACAGCGCAGATACTGAATACTTCGATCATGTCAGAAAGCTGTATTGGTCAGTGCTGCTGCAGAGGCCCGTGGTTCTGAGAATGGAAGGGATTTGTCCTGTCGCCAGCCTCCCCACATGCCTGTGCAGAAGGAGATTCCCCCAAATAGGATAGAGTGGACACACCATTCCCTTGCCCAGCCCTGGGTCCTGTCACACGATGACCCAGCCAGAGAAGATCAAGGTTCTTTGTCCCTTTGCTCTGATTTAGCTATGTGAACACCTCTCACAGCAACTGGCCCATAAGAGGGGACTTCATCTATGTTCAGCTAGTCCACCCCCAGTTTCCTCTTGAGGAAACTGAAACTGAAGCCCAGAGAAACCTTGTTCAGGACTCAGACCTCCAGATTTCCAAGCTATCTGGAAGGATGAGATTTAGTGTACTTCAATGGTCTCAGGGCCTCATTTTGCCCTAGGCCTTATTTAAGTGGTAATCCAAGTGATCTTACGAGGAAACCGTATGTCAGAGGTATGACCTTTAGTGTTGCTTTATCTGTGGCGACACCCATGACTGTGTGCTGGAGCTTGCAGGAGTCAAACAATGGAAAACCTTGTCTGTGAGGCACAAGACTTGTATGTGATCTGGTTCAATGGCTTAACAAAAAGAAGGTAAAATCAATATTTTGTTAAAAGCACAGGAATTTACCACCTACCCTGTACCAAGCACCGTCTGAGAAGGTCTAATAGATAAATCGGCAATCCGTGAGGCAGGGAGCGAGCAGCCTCATCGTCCTCACCCCACGGAGAGGGACATGGAGGCTGGGATACGTGACTCACCCAAGACCTCACAGCTACCGAGTCGTGGAGCTGGGTCTCACGCAGGCAGTGGCCTCAGCGCCCAGAATGTTAACCTGAACCGAGAGCGGTGAACATCAGGATTGAGGGAGGCTTCCGGATCATCTAGTCCGATCCATTTCTTTAATCACGGGGATGCTGAGGGCCACACGGGGCATCCTGGCCCAAGGTTACTCAGCACACTTTTTATGGCCGACTTTGAACCTGAGTGTGGGTCTCCTGATTCCCGTTTGGTGTTCTCTTTGCTTCACTACTTTAAAAGAGCCTGATAATTAAAATGACCCCTGAGCATCTTCTGTTTGCCTAAATTGCGCTGGATGCTTTTGTGGAAAACAACAACAACAACAACACAAAACCTTGGGCTTGCAGAGAAAAGCCCTGGAATCAAATCTGACCTCAGTTGCTTACCCAGGGACCTCCAGGGAGTCAGTTTCCATCTCAGCCTCAATCTCTCCAGATAAAGAATAAAGATATAATTCCCTTAAGGATTGAAGCAGAGTGCTTGGCACGAAGTAATTGCTCAAGAAATAGGAATGGATGCTGATGACACAGGTCTTGCCCTTCACAATCTGGATATGGAGGCAAGACTAACACGCCAGGAGGGAGTGGGGGACAGCAGAAGGCAGGCTTGCTGGTCAGGTCAGACGATGAATGTTAGGACAATTAACGGGCTGTTGCCTCTGTCTGGCATGAGTCTTTAACCTTGAGCTGATTCCTGCTGAAAAGATCCTACAGAAAAGCCTGGCCTGCAGGAACCAGACTGGACACTAGGTGGCACTGGTGGCCCACCTGGGAACTGGGAGACGCCAGTAGGCCGCAGGGAACCCGGTGGCCAGGCGTTTCCATTCTTGCTGTTTCTAGGGCTTGGGCCTATGGAGGGAGGGGCCCTGGGTGCTGGGCTGAGGGTGAGGGTGCTGTGCCCCAGGAAAGGAGGATAAATAGGAATTTCACCTTCTTTAGCAGCCACTCTGTCAGGTAGTATCTCAGTGTTATGCATAAGACACTGTGACTCAGAAAAATCAAATAATTTCCCCAAGGGATACAATTAAGAAGTGGATCCAGGATTTGAATCCAGGCCTGCTGCTTGCAAAGCCCACCCTCTATCTAGGAAAATATGTTGCTACCAGCCAGAGGAATCACTCTATTGAAAGAGGCTCAACAGGATGGTAAGGGAGGGAACACCAGGAAATAGGCAGAATTTAAACTGCCTCCTCTCCTGTGATCCTTCTACACAAATTCCCCATCCCTTCACCTGGTCTGCTGCAATAGCTTCCTAATCCACTTCCCTGCTTCCATTCTTACACCCCGATGGCCCCTTCTCCAAGTGATTTTGTTAAAATGAAACCACATCACATCATTCCCCAGTTCAAAACCCTCCAATGGCTTCTTACTCCAATTAGAACAAATTTCTCACCAACCCTACAAGCAGTGGCATGCTGGTATATGCTTAAAACGGGCTCTTGGGGGGGTGAGGAGCCCTGATTTGTAACATTTGCTAATTGTAGTGTACATTCTCCCTCCAACGCCAATTTCAAGCTTCTAACATGACATCACTGAGCAGTAAGTGCTCCAGAGCCAGTCTGAGTTTGGCTCTAGCACGCTGCTGCACGGAGGCCCCATATGTAGGAACTGGCCCCAGACTCCTTCTCCAGAGGAATTTCTTATCCCTCTCCCTCGGTTCACTCTGCTGGGTCCCTGGATTTCTCGTTGTTTCTTGAATATAGCAAGCACGCTTCTACCTCAGGGCCTTTGCACTTGTTCTTCTCTCTGTTTGGAATGCTCTTCTCCCAGATCTGTGCATGATTTGCTGGACTTCATCTGGTTCTCTGCTCAAATGTTACTGAGAGGCCTTCCCTGAACAACTTACCTAATATATAGGAACCCCTGCCCTCCAACACTTTTACTCCCTCACTCTGCTTTATGTTTCTCTAAGGGCCCCAGTCCCTAACTGATAATAAATGATAGACCTTTTTATACTTATTTGTCTAGGTCATTATGGTATTCCCACTCCTAGAACAAACCAGACTCAAAGAATGCACTCAATAAATATTTACTGGATTAATAAATGAGTAACTGTCTTTCTTCTACATGGAAGGAGCCCTCCTTGAGGCCGGGGCCAAACCCCACTCAGGTTCAGTGACTGGACATGTGAAACCCCACCAGCAACAGAGTGGGAACCTTGAGTCATCAGCGTGAAATGTGGTGCTGAATGAGGCTCCAGAGGCCCCGGGAGAAACCATCAAACCACAAGACAGGGTGAGTATGTAGAGAAAAATTAATCCCACTTACAAAAACCCTACAAACTAAAATTCCAAAACACACGAGGAAAGCTAAAGCTGGTAATGCCAACAAAATCAGTAACTGGCAGGATGACTCCACTCCAGACAAAAGCAAAATAATAGAATTATCTAAAAATGACTTCAAAAATCGATGTCAAAGCTCTTCAGGTAACATCCGCCCATAAAAAGAAAAATAAATTATAAATCTAAAACAGGCAGAAGTGAAAACCATTTTTAAACTCTGGGGATGAGAAATACAGTCATCAAAATAAATGGAGGAGACAGAATCAATCTGGATTGGACACGGTAAAAGATAGGATTCATTATTTGGAAGAGAGAAGCAGGGATTTCACCCAGGATGCAGCAAGAGATAAAGGGCAGGGGAGAAGTCGGAGGGGCTCTAAGGCAGCAGAGAGGTTGCAGATTGGGTTGATGGCTGCCCACATTCCCTGGGCTGATCCCAGCACTCACCTGAAGACAGCTCTGTACAGGACAACAGCTTCCCGCCTTTCTCCCTGGGGGCGTTCTCTGGCTGCAGGAGCAGGCTAAGTTTGCACAAAGGGCAGGCAGAGTCCTGGAGGAGTTAGGCCCAAGAAAGACCCTGAGGCAAGAGGGGACACTAGTTCATGGATAAATGCTGTACCTTCTGTGCCCCTTCACGGGACAATTACGCAGCCTGTTTTACGCAGTCTCCCACAGGCCCCACAGTAGGATAGAGCCTCAGGCACCACCAATAGGATCCTGCCCATGATCAAATCCTTTATCTCTTCCCGGTCTCATTTCCCCACTTCTTCACGGTGCTTCCTGGCATCATTTCCCAGATAAACCACTTGCATCCAAATCCTTGTCTCAGGATCTGTTTTTGGGACACTCAAACTAAGATAGGAAAATAACCATGGCTTACACAAGATACAAGTCCATTTCTCTCTGATGGAGTAGTGGTCCATCGTCAGGAAGTTCAGGTCAACCTCATAAAGTCATTGAGACTCCGGCTTCTTCTACTTCAATTCTACTTTGTGGTCTAAGATGGCTCTACCCGCTCCAGCTATCCGTGCATTTTCCAGACAGGAGGAAGAAAGACAGAGAGTAGCACACTCCTTTGCTTTAAAGACATTCCAAGGAAGTTCCACAAGACCCATGCTTATATCCATTGTGCAGAACTCAGTTATTTATCCATGTGTAGGTAAAAGGAAGACATGGAAGTATAGTCTATTCCAAGGGGCCATGTGCCTAGTTAAAAGTCAGAGGTTGTATTTCTAAGGAAAAGGGGGAAAATAGGTACTGGGGAAAAACTAGCCTTTTATGCCCCAAGCAGTTAAGAAACATGGAGTGTAGGTTGACAGAATGCCATATATGAGTTCCAGGAGAGCATAGGGAGTGCAGAAGAAGCAAGATTAAAGAAATAAGGGCTGAGAATTTTCCAGAATTAAAGACAGACATGAGAGCTCAAATTCACAGGGCATACTCAGAGCTGAACAGAGCAAATAGAAGTATATTCACATCCAGATACACTGTAGTGAAACTACAACATATCAAGATAAAGAGAAAACATGAAAACT
Organism: Callorhinus ursinus; assembly: GCF_003265705.2. Lineage (NCBI taxonomy): Eukaryota > Metazoa > Chordata > Mammalia > Carnivora > Otariidae > Callorhinus > Callorhinus ursinus. The sequence continues at coordinate 4,884,278 of NW_027397080.1, read as the reverse complement.
ACACCAAAGATACCCAGGCCTCCTGGGGCCTCATCCAGAACCAGGTTTCATGCTGATGGCTGGAGGCTCTCATCCTGTGATGCTGGTGGGGGCGTCACATGTCCAGTCATTGAACCTGAGTGGGGCCTGGCCCTGGTCTCACCTGGGGCTCCTTGAGCCCCTTACCCCCCACCCCCGAGAGAGTCAAATTCCTGGCTGCTCCCCTTGCTTCTGCACCCACAACTCTAGCTTCTGTGTTACCCAACCTTTTGTGTGTCTCTTGCATTTCTGGGCCACAAAAATGTTTATCCTGGATTTGAGCGTGAATTTTCCTGTTTTGAATTTGTCTTTTTTTTTTTTTTTAATCATTGTTATGACTTTAGTGCATGGAGGTGGGATTCAGAACGTGAACTTACAGCACCATCTTGGCCAGAAGTCTCTGGATCCTTTGGATCTCCCCAGAGTGGAGAGCCTCTGCCTGTGATAAGACTGTTTCCAGCAGGCAGGCATGCAGATATGGGAAAGGAAGGAATCTGCCCTTCTGGAAGCTTCTGTTTTCTTCTCCAAGGAGACACAGGCTCTGGAGGACCTAAAGAGCCGCCCTGAATAAAGCGTCTTTGGGCCTCCTGGCCTCCCAGCCACCCGGTTCATTGCTCCCTGACTCGCCCAAGTCATTCCATCACAGGGCTCCCTGCCAACACTCCACCTCAAAGGTCTTCACTGACGCGGGGCTTTAGGTCTTCGTGGCCATATTTGAATTTCAACAAGGGACTCATAAAGATGTTTTCATCTTTAAAATGTACAGGAATGGAATTCAAATGGCGGAATGACAGGCTGTGTGTGGGGTCGATTGGCGGGGTCAGAGACATCACACCTGGCTGGCAGGGAGAGCTTTCTGACGACAGGAGCTGTCCAACAAGGCGTGGACTGCTGTCACTGGAGGAACTCAAGCGGTGGACGGCTGGCCTTCCACCGGGTGCCGGGCGGGGCCCTGGATAGAGGGAGTCTTGAAGCAAGAGGGAGGGTTCTGGGAGAAGCAAAGGAAATGGCTCCACAAAAGCATCTGTACATTGAAAAGTGTCACTAAGATGGTCTTACTGTTCTGAAGCCAGCCCTGCTCCCCATACGGATCATTTCCAGAAACACATCCTACGCTGCTGCCCTGAGAATTGGGTGCATAGGTCACCCTTTTGGGGTCTCGCCTGTGAATGACGGGGTTGAACTCAACTGCAGTGGTTCTCCGTCTCCACTGGCAGATCTCAGAGTCCAGGCCATGGGGGGCTTCCCCTCTGCTCCCCAGAACTCAGCCCCTCGGTCTACCCCACGCATGCTCACCCACCTGTGTGACCCATTCTGAAAAGGTGATCCCACCTGCCAGGGCGACTGTGTTCAACACCTGCGTTATCTTTCATGTTTCACAGTTACCATAGCAGTAGGATTTATCTTCATCTTTTACAATTTAAAAATACTAATGGAATTACTGGTTTTGTCTGTGTTTTAAAGCCATAGCATTTTTCTTTCATAACTCCCCCATTTCTGATGCCCTTAAAATTTACTCAAAGAGATAAATGTAAACCCAGAAAGACCTTCTCAGGAAAAAAAATGGGCATTTTTTTTCCCTCCCAACTTTGGTAGGGCTTATAGCATGATTGGCAGCATAGACAAGTTTTTAGAGCATGATTGGCGGTGTATAAGGGAGTCTCCGAAGGGCCCTTTCACTGCTCACCTCCCTTCCTGGCCCCAGCAGGTGAAGGCAGGGTCCCTGCAGGTCACTGCACTTGTCATTGTTGGTGGCTGCCTTGAGGAAGGAAGAGAATTCATATTTCTTCGGTGCTGTGTGCTTCATCTGTATGGTGCTGTCTCGTTCATCTGTCTAGGAACCCATTTTTCAGATGAGGAATCTGGGCCAAGAGAGGTCAAGTGACTTGCCCAAGGTCACACAGCCAGGAAGAGGCAGAGTGCCCTGCTGTCTCAACCATGTTCTCTCCAAATCCTCCACTTGGGCTCTGTTCGGCCTTCCTTTCTCAGGGAGGATTTCTGCTTAAGCAAGAATTTCTATGTGGATTATAACCCTTAGGTGATGACGTATGGTCACAAATTTTAGCTTTCACCTTAACATTTTGAGATGCCTTTTCTAAGTATTATATGTGGTCTGTTCTTCACTAACTTTTGGAGGGTAACTTTTTATTTTAAAATAATTATAGATACATAGGAAGTTGCCAACCTAGTGCACAGAGGGCACATGACCCTTCATCCAGTCTCTCCCAGTAGTAGCATATCAAACCCAGGAAATCCTCACTGGGACAACGGATGTGTATAGTTCTGTGTCATTTCATCATATGTATAGATTTGTGTCACCGCCATTGTAACCAAGATATAGAAGACCCCATCACCACAGAGCTCCTCCACGCTGCCTTGCCTCCCACTCTCCCTAAGCCCTGGCAATCACTAATCCTCTCCCATTTCTTTAATTTTTTCATGTCTAGAATGTCATATAAATGGAATCATCCCATATAGTACCTTTTGAGATGGACTTTTTTCACTCAGCATAATGCCCTTGAGCTCCATCTGGGTTGTTGTCTGTATCAACAGGGGCTTCCTTTTTATTGTTAAGTAGTATTCCACTGGGGTGGGGAGTGGGGGAGTTTTTTAAGAACTTGGACTTACAGAAAATATACAGAAAAATATAGGAAAATAAAAATGCCAAGCCCCCAGATTGGAGGGGGCTGTCTCCTGATTTCCTTCGGGCCCAGGTGAGGACTGGCTGAGGGAGAAGACAAAGTGCGTGCCCTGGACCCTGCAGCTCCCCTCTCCTCCCCTCTGCAGCCCTCCAGCAGGCTGCTGGGACTCTCTCTTTGCATCTCTCTTTTCTTTTTTTCCCCTCTCTTTCTCCTCGCCCCGTGTGTCTCCATCTGTCTCTCTGAGTCAGTCTCTCTCTTTTTCTCCAACCACAAAACATGGCTAAATGCAATTTCCATTGAGTGCAAAATCTTGTGTCTGTGCTTCATTATTCTGTCTGGATTCGTACATGTTTTCAATTGCATAATTCCCCTCCTTCCTCATTTTCTCCCCAAGACTTTCTCCCACATAATATGAGCATTTGGGGGCCAGCTTTTGACAGTTCTGCCTTTGAATGTTGTGAAAAGTAGAGCGAGTGCCTCTTTCAGCCCTGCACCACCAGGGAAGCTTGGTTGGCAAGTTCCCCGGGGTTCCTGCAGTGCTTTGTCCCTTCGGCCAGGCGGGAGTGCCCCTTTACCAGCCCGCAGGAAGGCCAAGGTTGGGTTGTAGCACCTGCCTTAGAAGAGGCCAAATAGCCCTCTGATGGCCAGCTCCAGACCCTCCGCCCCCTTGGCAACCACAGCGTCAAGGCTGAACTCTCCTCTCTGGCTATTCAGAGTCTTAAACATCTGGACCGACCCTATTCATTCACTGATGCTTTCAGTCCTCTACAACTGGAAAGCATAGCTTTCTTGCTCCAGCAGCCATTGCGGTTTTGAAACGGGGTACGTAGAAAATAACCTAGCTAGCCAACCAGAAGTGAATAGTGAAATACATTGTGAGATGTCCCATAAGGTCAAACATTGAAAAGTCATTAAAAATCACAGTTTGGAGAGTTTTCAGAATGGGACAACAGGCACGATATACTGTTAGAATCCCCATGATGTAAAAATACCCAAGTATGGGAAAATGGCTTAGAGAAAAGGCACCAAAGTGTTAACACTTCTTACTTCTGGATTGGGGGATTATAGATGACTTTTCCATTTTCTTCTCAATGTGGGCAGTAAGCATGTTTTTATCTTTATAATCAGAAACAAATAGGCATTATTAAAACTAAATGAAGTCTGCTGGATGAAAAGTCACTTTTGTAGCCTTCCACGCAAGTGGTGTGGTAGGACATCTCCTCTCCACCGGGAGGGCAGACCCTTGTCCAGACACCTTTCCTGGAGCTCAGGCCCCTGCTGCCGGGTGGGCAGGTGGACAGCACGCGCTGTCTACTCCCCTCTCGTGTTTCTAAATGGAGTTTGCGGCAGAGTGGGCTGTCCTGCCTGACATCGGCATCTCTGCGTTGTGCTTCTGAAGCCAGGGACTGCCCCTCTCCCCTGATGCACTGTCCTCGGTCGTCCTCATGGCCTCCAAGTGGATTCGATGGTCCCCGTGCCCCCTCCCCTCACCACTGTGTACTCAGCACACACCCTTCACTCAGGGCAGCCGGGCCGTCAGGCCTCCTGGGAGCTGGCATAGGCACTGGCCTTCCAGACGTATGCATGGAACCCAGAGCTCCCTGGTTCCAGCCCAATGTCCTAGAAAGAGCACAGAGTTCTAGAAGCCTGGACTCTGCCCGAGAGAAGAGAGCCTGAGAGAGGACTGTCAGTCCCATTTGCAGTATGGGAAGTTACATATCGTGTCTGGGCACCTTTTTTTTGACCGAGGGGTTTTTAAAGCCAGTTCTGAGTGCGAGCCACCGTCTGTGGTCTGGCTGCTCTGGTAATGGCTTAGGCCTGGGCTCTGGGGCTCTGGCCTGCCTCACTTCTAATCCCAGCTCTGCCACCTTGGGCAAGTTTCTTCCCCTCTCTGTGCCTCAGATTCCTCAACTGCAAAACGGGGGTACCTCCTTCATAGAATCAACAAGAGGAGTAAAGAAGTTGATCCGTGTAGGGTCCTGAGAGCAGGGCCTGTCTCTGAGTAGCCCACGGTGAATGTTAGCTATTATTCTTATTATTCTACCATGTGGTCATGGGAATGGGAAGGCAGGCTATTTGACATTGGGGCTGTCCCAGAAAAGCCCAGATGTAAGTCTCTGTGATGAATGCCAAATGAGGATTACCAATTAAAAGCCCTGCCTCAAATCCTCTCCTGAGTAGGGCGGGTATAAAGAAATACAGGCCGTGGTGGGGAGGGGATCCTGTGGGGGGGCCGGGGGGGGGAGGAGGCCAGGGAGCACAGCCAGCTCAGCCGCCTCCAAGGAGGCCAGGGGTGGATAAAGGGGCTTGGCCAGGAAGGGCGGGGGCGCCTCCTTGAGCTTAGGGGGATGTACCAGGGACCCTTAGGAAGGGTGGACTTCCAGCTGGGGCAGGGGTCTGTGGATGGGGCTGGGACAAAGGCTAGTTTTGAATCTGCGCTGTGAGCCCTGTCCCTTTGCAGCTCCTGTCTTGTCACTACCACCCTGAGGGGTAGACTCGCACATAGAGGAGGACACCAGGCTAGATAGGACCATGACTGGCTCAGGAGCCTGACCCTGGGAGGGGCAGAGCTAAGATTTGAACCCAGGGTTGCCTGCCTCCCCCCGGCATGGGGTCACCGGAAGGCTCCGCTCCCCGGTGGGGGTAAGGAGGGTGGGGGACTCGCGAGGGGACACCCCACTGCAGGGAGGGGGAGATGCTGAGGGAAACCCAGCCCCAGGTGTGGAGAGCCCCAGTGCCGCTGGGCAGCCACGTGGGGGAAAGGGCGGTAAGTAGGTCAGTCACGCAGGAGACAGAGCGTGAGATTAATGAGCACACAGGAGCTTCCAGGGGGGTCCCGAAGGAGGACTGCAACACCCTTGGAGAGGTGGTGGGGCCAGAGGGGCTGGGGCAGGTGGGGGACGGAGGGCTTCGGTAACAGTGTTTTCTCTCCTTGCCCCTCTGTGCTGGGGGAGCTTTGTGGGGCAGGATGGGAAATGCTGGCGGACTTTAAAGGGTAGAGACTGGCAGGAGGGGCCGTCAGATGTAAGCCCTGTGAGGGTAGGACCACCATGGCTTTCTTTACAGAGGACTGACTCTCACTGCTCAGGCAGTGTCCTGCGGGTAACGGCTCTCCCTGAGTAAATACACGATTAGAGAGACAGCTTTGCTGTGGACATTGTCAGTGACCCAAGGAAGGGAGGTCTTTGTTCCTTGCTGGTATCAGGGGAGCTTCAACTGAATTTGGTAACGTTTGTAGAGTCCCTGCTACATGCTCGGCCCCTCCCTTAGGAAGCTCACCATCTAATGGAAAGACAGGTTAGCAAATGATGATAATATCATATGCTAAGCAAGAAAATGGATAGAGGCGACTCAGAGAAGAGACAGTTCTGTGGGGGGTGCTCATGGTATAACTTCTTAGAGGAAGTGACTCAATAGCTGGGTTTGAAAGTCAAGGACAGGGCTACATTATGATTTTTGTGGTCCCAGACACTTTTGCCTCTATGGACCTCTTCCTACACACACACACACACACACACACACACACACACACATACACACGCACGCAAATATACATTCCTAAAACTAAATGATGTACAAATGATATACACACAGAGAATTTAAAAGTATATTTAAAAACCAGAAAATATACATAAAAAAGGATATTTTATGACCGCACTAGTATAAAGGCAAATTATTATTATTATTTTTCAAGATTTTATTTATTTATTTGACAGAGAGAGACACAGAGAGAGAGGGAACACAAGCAGGGGGAGTGGGAGAGGGAGAAGCAGGCTTCCCGCCGAGCAGGGAGCCCGATGCGGGGCCCGATTCCAGGACCCTCAGATTATGACCTGAGCTGAAGGCAGACGCTTAACGACTGAGCCACCCAGGCGCTCCTAAAGGCAAATTATTAACATTACATATTAACATTATATTTTCATTGACCTGAAAGTTTTTTTTTCTTTTGATTTTAAAAGAAATGAAGACATTTTCACGGGTTGCTAAAAGTGTTTCAGGCCCGAGGCACGGTGCCTGCTAGGCCTAATGGATAAACCAGCCCTGACTGAGAAGAATTTGCTTGGCTGACAGGAAAGGGAAAGGCATTCCCAGGTAGAGAGAGTAGCACGTGCGAAAATACGGAGGCATGAGGGTGCCAGCAGGTTCTAGCAAGAGCACATGGTCCTGGGAGGTGGGACACTGGGTGTTTAAAGAGACTGGTAGGCGATGGGATAGGAAAGGTCAGATGGAGGTGCCCAGCCTTGAATGCCTTGTTATGCGCACCCCAGAGGTTCTGGAATAGGGATCCGAGGTTGCCGATGAGAAGGGTAGCTTCCCAGACCTCATTCCGGAGGCTGTGCCAGGAATGGTGATAGGTGCTTGCTGAAGTCTTTCCCAGCTCCAGGGACTCCTCCATACTGGCTAGGACTGGGTGCGGGGGTTGGAAGAGAGAATCCTCGCTGGCTCCTTGTTTCTGTCCACAGAGTAACAGGACTGGAAGGGCTTTCTCCTAGAACTGCATCTCAAAGGAGCTTCTGACCCCTGGATAGAGGGGATGTAGGGTGATTCGGTGGAAAGGTGGTGGGCTTTGGTAAGAGATTGACTTGAACTCAAATCCTGGAATGCCCCCTCTGAGCTATGGGACCCTGGGCATGTGGCTTCACCTGTGAACCTCTGCTCCTTTGTCAATGTAGGATGTAGCCCCTTCTGGCAGGGCTGTTAAGGGGATTAAATGGGATTGCATACAAGGCCAGGGACAGGGGCCACACCCTGTAGGGGCTCCATCAGAAGCAACAGAAATACACATTTGTTTTACCAGGTGCCAGACATCATAGGATGGTGAGCACCAGGGATGTGCCCTTGATCACTGTCGACATGGCCTTGTTCTCAAGGGGCTGCTTCCCTAGCCTGCACATCACCTCCAGCCATCATGTTGGGGCTGGTTTGTTCCTGATTTGGGCCAGATCCTGCTTCTGGGGCAACCTAGACTCTCATAGCTTGACTGGGGCCATGGTAAGCGGAGATTCTCCAGAAAGTGTCCTTTCCAGCTGGGAAACTGACATTAAAGCCTGGTGCTGGTTCTAGAACAGAGAAGACTTGGGCAGAGTCTGGGGAACTGTGAACCTGTGGACTGGCTGATTCAAGCCCCGTTCTCCTAAGGACCCCTCCTGACTTCCAAGCCCAGCTCTATCAGCCCTGCCAAGGAGAAGACGGGCAGGGCCTGCAGGGTAGAGTCACAGGGACCCAGAGTTTTCTGGTCTGGACCTCAGCAGTCAGCAAATGCGGGTGGCCTTACCCATGCCATGCTGGGCACGGGGTGTGCAGAGAAGAATCAGACACTTCTTACCCTTCTGGGAGCTCACAGTCTAGAGCAAGTTTTCTCTACGTTGGCTCTCTTGACATTTGGGGCGAGATAACTCTCGAGGGAGGCTGTGTCCTGCAGGGTGTGTAGCAGCATCCCTGGCCTCTGCCTGCTCATTGCCGGTCACATCCCCCCATTTGTGACAACCAAAGATGTCTCCAGACATTGCCAAATGTCCCCCCCGGGAGACACACTCCCCCTGGTTGCTAACTGCCGGCTCAGAGAGGGAGGGAGGCTGACCCATCAGTACAGTGTGCACTGTGGTGAGCGTGGGTGCCTCGTGGCACAGAACACAGGAGAGTCTTCCAGGAAACTGGACCCCGTGGTGGCAAGGCCCGGGTTGTACAGTAAACTCCCAGTGGAGTTGGGATTCCTGCCCAGGATCCCTGTGCCCTGCTCCAGCACTTTCCTCCGGGACCCCTGACTGCTTCTCTCCAAATCCATCAGCTCCCCCTGGACTCCGGCGCCAGAAGCCAGAAGCAGCTTCTGCTCGAGACAGCTAGCCACACTGGTCTGAGCAGTCTGGTTTTTTCTCCGCCCTGGGCTGGTCTCAAGGCGTCGCCATAGAGTTGGTGCCCAATAAGCTTTCACGCATGTTAAGAAAGGTTCTGCTTGTCCCTTGGGATAGCCCTCTGAAAGCTGGCTGGGTGGCCACTTAAGTGCTGTGCTTATGCTAAGAACAATCCTTCAACCAAGTGCTTCAGTGTAAGCACTTCCAGGTTCCCTGCTCCACGGAAGCTGCTGGAACGTGGGAATCTGAATGCTCCGCAGCCTCTGAGCCTGGAGACTGGGTTCTCCCAGCTCTGCCCTGCACCAGCCATGTGACCCAGACGCAAGCCCTCCGGTCTGTGGGGCCTCTGTTTCCTGATCTTCCGAGTGGGCACGGCCACTGCGTCCCTGGCTCCTCACAGTGTCCTGGGGGTCATGCTCAAAACTTTATAGGAAACAATTGTATAGACACAAAAGTATTACACATGTTCATTATTTTCCTGAGTTTCCAAGAGGCATGGAGGGGTGGTGTTCTGAGTTTTTTCTTTCTTTTTAAAAATTATTATTTGAATAGTCACCCACACATTTAACAAATATTTATTGAGCCCTGACGATATGCCAAGAACTCAGCAGTGAACACATGAAACAGGAGACAGACAATAAACAGGAGAAGTGAGTTACATATAGATAATGTGTTAGATGGTAACACATGTGAAAGGAGAGAAACCAAAAGCCTGCAGGTTGGGGCGGGGGGCGTGTTGAAATTTTAGGGAAGGAAGGCCCCCTCTGAAAGCTGACATTTGAGTAAAAACCCCAAGGCGGTAAGGGAGCAGGTTATGCCAATCTTATTCCAAACAGAGGAACAGCAAACCACCATACCCAGATGTTTAGGGCCAGCGAGGAGGCCAGGGCAGGGCACTGGGGGTGGGGGGGGGGAAGTGAGGCTGGGGAGGTGGAGAAGGTGAGGGAGGTGACGGGAGGCAGCTCCCGAGCGCCCTCAAGGCTACTGTAGGGACTTTGACTCTTACTCTGGGTTGGGAGGCCAGGGGCAGGTTCTGGGTGCAGGAGACAGGGTGCCTTGGATCAACTTGCTGACGCCAGTCATATGACTGGGTTTTCTCATACGTGGTTACTAATCCTCCCAAGAACCCAGCAAAAAAAGTCAACCCCGCTTTTCAGGTAGTTCAGAGACTTCTCTCAGATGGGGGATCTGGATGGCCCAGCTGAGCCCTTGATAGAGCCAGACTTGACCCCCAGTCTGTCCCAGTTCCTGGTGTTTCCACAGCCTGTAGCAAGCAAGGCCCCATTCCACCCCAAATCCTCGTTGCAACAAACAGCGGTTTGCTAGAATCTGGAGGCCTGAGCTCTGGTTTGGATCCTGCCACGTCACTGCTGCTTGACCTTCTCAGTTTCCTCATCTTCCAAATCCCTGGCCTGCCCTTCTCAAGGTTGTAGTGAGGGCAGTGAAGATAGATAAGGATAAGGAGCCCGCTCTGGTAGAGGAAGGAACCCCTAGATCCAATCTTCCTTCCTACCAAGCTGCAGTGGAGGCCAACTGCCCCTAGGTGGCGCAGTTTTCCCAGGCTGAACCTAGCCGCTGCGGCCAACGGGGGTCAGAAGATTTGAGGGACACTGTGGGGTAAAGATGCTACTGGAAACCAATAAAGTGGGTGTGTGAGGTCCAATTCTGCAGCCGGTGATCCCTGCTGCTCCTCCAATGGGCGCCATGGGAGTTAGTGGAGCAGGGCACTCAGTTTCACTCTGGCCATCCATCAGACCCCGCTGTGGGGTCATGGCGTGAAGGGCCAAGGTGTATGCAGGGCAGCATCCGTTCTCTTTTCTGGATGCGGAAGCTGAAGGCTGGAGAGGAGGGAGCTTGCCTGGTCACCCTGTGACTCAGGGACAGAACTGCTGCCTGCTGGTCCCTCTGCTGATTAAATACAGAACACTTGATGAAAGCATGAAGTGCCATCCCCTTGGGTGGCCATCCTGCCTCCCAGTATTTCTTCTTGGCCTGGCCCTCCTCCCTCCACCTCTGTGCATGTTCTCGGGAAAGGCTGGGAGAACAGTCATTTGCTCCTTGTATAAAGAGCGGGTCTCTGGGTGTAGAAGAACAGGGCTGAGGGGCTGGGGACTTGGGCGTACCAGCAGCTTTGTCACTACCTGGGGAGCATGTGCCTTCAGCTCATGGCTCTTTTCTCCCTGCCTCTGTGTCCTCATCTGTAAGGTGCAACGGGAAAGAAAGACATCGCCAAGGTCAGTTTCTAGCTCGGACATTCTGAGTTACACTTGAAGTTTTGCTTCTGTCCATCAGGGAGCAGGTAGGGGAGGGGAGGGCTTCAGTCCTCTCATTTAAAAACATGGGGAGTGGACTAGATGATGTGTCATTCTGGATCTGACATCTGCCTGGCAAGGATGAGAGACAGTCGCGGAGGCCAGAGCCACCCCCTCTGAGCTCCAATACATGATGACCTCCCTGGAAGGCACAGACCTCCTTCCTTTGAAGGCCTCCAGGAGTGGCCCTGCAAAGTGGGACTGCAGGCCCCAGCAAGACTGGCCACCTTCTGGAGGCTCTGGAGGAGAAGCTCTTCCTCCCGCTTGTAGAGCTGAAACCCATCTGCACATCCAAAGGATGTTCCTTCCTGGGCTTGATTAGTAACTGTTTGCCTCCCCGACCAGACAAGCCTCTCAGTGACCTTGGGATCTTTCCAAAATCAAATCTTCCTTCAAAGGAAGCAAGAGGTCGGTCACCACTGAAGAAATTCAGAGAGTGACAGCTGGAGGGATTTCTGAGGGGGAGGGGAGAAGACACCACTCACTATCAGCCAGCCACGTGTGAGGAAGGCACTGCAGATGCCCCTTCCTGTATATTCACTCAGTTAATCCTGGCACCCACAGATTAAGTATTATAATGTCTTGTTTGCAGATGAAGAACCATTGCACAGCTAGTGAATGAGGGAGCTGGGGTTTGACCCAGGTCTCCGCATCCGCAGCTCACCCTTGTCCTACTTGAGCATCCTACTAATGGCAGGGAGAAATAACAGAGGAGGAATAATCAGGAAGCCCACATCCTGGCCCGTTTTGCAGCCGAAGGCTTATGTGATGGCTAACGCTTGACAGCATGTTAGAGTTTCAACGTGAGGAACTATGTAGTGTCTTATTGGATTCTTGGATCAGTCCATTGTACAGATGAGGAAACTGAGGCTCGCTTAGGTCTACTGACTTGCCCATTTGTGCTCACACAGTGGCTGGGCTGGATTTGAACCAGATCTTTTGACCCCAGAGTGTGGGCAGCTCCCAAATAATTTTTTGACAAGTCAAGCGTTTTCTCTTGGATTCATTTTTCCAGTCTGAAAAATAAGGGGTTAGGTTAGATCAGACCTCTCTCTATTTAAAAAAGATTGGGGAACTTATAGAATTTGGCAACTTAAACTCTTGTCGAGTAAGTATACTTAAAACAACATTTTACTTTCAAAAAGCTAGAAGGACATAATCACAGTGTAGCAGGGAGGAAAAAAATAACAACTGAGAGCAGAATTCCTCTTAGGAATTAACTAAGTTGTGTTTAGCATAATACCTTGATGAGCCATTGTATTCCTACCTAATAGCTCCGTGGGTCTGGCTGGAGTAGGCCAGAGGGGAAATGGAACTAGAAGAACTCTCTGCAAAAGAATTGATTTGCCGTTGGGAGCTTGGAAAGATGAGCAAGCTAGGGACTTGAAGAGGAGAGGCTGAAAGGAGTCTAGACACAGTGCAGTGGTTAGAGACCCAGAGACAACTTGACAAGTTCCCTAGTGGAAGGCAGAGAATGACCAAAGGACCCTAAGGAGAAGGGTGTCTTATGTTCAGTTCCAGCCAGCAGGTGTCTGCTCTCCTGCGCCAGTCACCCAGCTGAGAGCCTGGATCTCCTGGCCAAGTGCCCTTGCAGAGTGCAGGGGCTCAGTGCACGGAGAGCTGGGGCAGCCGTCCCTCGGTGGGGAATGCTTGGAGTCTGGCTGACCTAGCTCCATCCCTTGGAAGTTACACAAGCTCTCTAAGCTTTAGTTTCCTTCTCTGTGAAATGGAAATAATATTCCCTGCCTGAGAAGCTGATACGAGGAATAAGTGGGACCATGAACTTAGCATAGTACTTGGTACTCAAACCCTCAATAGTCACGTAGCTGCCTATTCTTATTAACCATGGTTATCTGGATAGTCACAATTTAACTTATTGAGGTAAGCTTGCAGGAGGTTTTTGTTTGTTTTGTTTAGGGAAGGGGGGTAACTTTTGCTGCTCTTAAATCCAGCCAGGATATGGCAGGAATATCATCTGGAAGGAGAGGGAGGTGGGTGGGGTATTAAACTTGGCACTGCACACCCCCTCCCCCCAGCCCTTCCTGCTTTCTCAAGGCTGAGAGCTGTCTGTGTCTGAGAATCTGCTCCCTTGGAAATGACAGCGTCTCCTTCCAGGGCTGAGCCCAGAGGGCAGTGCTCCTGCCAAGGACAGGCTGAGCTTGGGGGAGAGGGGGAGAGACAGAGCAGAGGGGGAGTGAGCCAGAGAAGATGTGACGAAGAAGGGAAGGCGCTTCCAGGACTGACAATCAGTCACAGAGGCAGAGAGAGGATGCGTGTTTGCATGTGTGCTTGAATATGTGACCACATGCGTGCATCAGGTAGCAGGTGCATGTGGTTTGCGTGTGTGGGTGTGACTGTGTATGAATGAGTGTGCATGCGAACCCGCCAACGTATGAGCATATCAGTGCGTGACTCGGCATGTGAGTGGTGTGCGTGTGTGTGTGTGTATGTGTGTAAGGAGTTCATGTGCACGTGTGCCTTCGGGTCAGTGTGAGCTGGGCTGGTGAGTGGGGTCGACTATGTGACTCTCTGGGTGTGAAGGAGCCTCAGCTCTGTCCTGTAAGAGCACCTGGACGGGAGCCCTCATAGGTGTGGTGTCTAAAAGCAGGGACCATCTGTAGCTTCCTTTGGGATCCCCTGACTCCCCACTTCACCCCATGGCCACCAACTGACAATTCCCCTTCCTGGTCTAGGCCAGCACCCCCATGGACCCCCCCTGCTGGCTGCTGGCCTCCACAGTGGGTGGGGAGGGGAAAGGGAGGGAGGAGGGGAGGAGTGACCGGCCTCCTAGCCCCAACCCGCGGTGCTGCCAGGGAAACATCCTCCTCCCACCCCCCCACCCCCAATCACCGCGATTCCTGCTGTGAGGGAGAGAGGAACCCTCCGTTTCCATGGCAACCTAGCAGCCCTGCTTCTCAGCCTGAGCCCAGGCTCCTCTGAGCCGTGGAAGGAGTGGGAAGAAAGCCCCTCCTCAGGCCGTGGAGCCCCCACCAAGCACCTCACCTCTATACCCAGACCCCACTGCTCCTCTGGTGCCCACGAGCCTGCTGGGACTCCTGGAGTGTACGCCCCATCACTGCTCCCGGGGCCTGCCCTGCAAGCCCACCCTGGGTTCTCCCTCCCACAGAAATGCGCGTGTGCTCTGGGCCATACGCTCTCAGATAGTGCAAAGCTGCAAACAACCCCAGTGTCCATCCAGAGAGAAGTGGTTTAATAAATCATGGCCCATCTACAGCCTTGCAGCTCTTCAGAAGGGAGTCTCTGCTGACATGGCACAATCACTAAGACATATTGCTAAGTCAAAAAATCAAGTTGGAGAAGAGGTGCAGTATGATCCCATCTATTGGCACGTGGGTGAGTATAGGTGTGTAAATGCCTGGCAGGGGCGGTGAGCAGTCAGGCCAGACTGCTGGCAGTGGTTACCCCAGGGAGGGATGGGATGGGACAGGGGGCATGAAGGGGCACTTGGCCTTTTCCCCTCTACACCTCTCTGATCTGTTTGCCTTGACCGCAAGTGTAATTTAAAAATTAGGTGTCACTATTGTTATGGTTGAAGAGAGAAAAACGCCCCCACAGACGCTCAAGGAACAGGGCAAGAGAGTACAGAATCCAGTACTTGAGAAGCTTGGAGGAGAGAGGGAGAGTCAGGAAGGCTTCCAGGAGGAGGAGGAGCAGGAAGGTGGGCTGGATCTCAGAGCAAGAGCTAACCTTGGATTTGGAGCCGAGATGAAGGCAGTCCAGGCACAAGGGCAAGGTCGGAGGTGAGGGCGTGTGCCACAGGAGAGGAATCCTGAAGTAGGAGAAGAGCAGGAGAGTTGGCCTTTTATGACCAGGCGTGAGTCTCTTCTTGGTCACGTCCTGGAGCTACCTCCCATCCCGGGTAAATCACTCACACCATCAGCATCCTCATCTGTAAATGGGCGGAGTGCTGGGAACCTCACCGGCTGGATGTGCTGACCTCGGTGTGCGGCAAAGTGTAAAGTATCAGAGAGATGTGAATGTACTGTCAGTTTCTTCCAGGGCACAGAGAGAAGGCAGATTGGGTTGTAGGAACTTGGCAAGCTGTGGTAAACCCTTGACCAGCCCGATCTGGTCAAGGCTCACACTCGAGGTGGCAGGAAATATGGAGCTAGCAGGAATTCTGTTTTTTTCTTAAAGATTTTATTTATTTATTTGACACAGAGAGAGAGACAGCGAGAGAGGGAACACAAGCAGGGGGAGCGGGAGAGGGGGAAGCAGACTCCCCGCTGAGCAGGGAGCCTGATGCAGGGCTCGATCCCAGGACCCTGGGACCACGACCTGAGCCCAAGCTCAGTGACTGAGCCACCCAGGTGCCCCGCCAGCAGGAATTCTTGAGCATGGGAAGGAAGGTAAGATCCAAGGATGACAAAAATCTTTATTGAGAATCCACATTAGGTCAATTATGAGCTAGGTATTTCACATATTTATTCAATCTTCACAGGCACTTCCTAGGGTGAGGATGCCTATTGTTATAGGTGGGAAACAGAAATTCAGAGAAATTCATTCATTTAGCAAACACTCACTGAGCGGCTCCCATCCAGACACTGTTCACTCACTGTTGCTGAGTGAATGGAAAGTCCCTGTCCTCGTGGAGCTTACAGCCTCGGAGGGGAGATGGACATTAAAACAAACGAATCTATGACCTAATGTCAGGTGATTATGAGTGCTGTACAGAAAACAAAGCTGAGTAAACATCAGGAGGTGGTAGGCAGGTCGCTCTGACTTGAAGAAGAGAACTGAATGAAGCAATTATAAGAACACCTGAGCAGAGGTGATAGCAGGTGCAAAGGCCCTAAGGTGGGGGGCATGCTCACGGAAATCAAGGTGGGTAAGAAGCAGGTGTGGCTGTGGTGTGAGGGGCAGGTGTGGTGAGAGAGTGGATGAGGTTGGAGGGGATTGAGGGATGTAGGGGTGTAGACTGTATAAGACTTTGGAGTCAAGCAAGGACTATGGATTTAATTCTACATGTGTTGAGAACTGGAGGGGTTTGACCAGGAAAGTGACATAATCTCAGATTTATGTCTTAAAAAGATAGCTCTGGCCGCTGAGAGTAGATAAGACTGTGGGGGCATGAGTGTGAGGACAGGGGTCAATTGGGATGTAACCCTGTGAGTCCTGGTGAGAAGTGAAAGTTTGGACCATAGTGGCAGATGCAGAGGTGGTAAATGGAGTCAGGTTTAAAATATATTTTAAAAATTGAACCAACGGGGTTTTCTGTTGGTTTAGATGTGAGCCACGAGATAAAGAGAGGAGTAAAGGACAACTCCAAGACATTGGGCCTGAGCAACTGGGTCAGGGTTGGTGCCATTTTCTGAGAAGGGGAAGATGGGGGAGGAGCAGGTTTGGGGACAATCAAGGTTCACTTTAATTTTGAGATCCTGGAGACATCTAAATGGAGATGTCAGGTAGGTAGCTGGATGTATGTGATAGCAGTTCAAGGGGGTATGTCAGGACTGAAGATATAAATTGGGAAGTTGTCAGCATATAAATGTTTAAAGCCAGGGGATAGGATGAGATCACCCAGAGAGAGGGTGTGTGTAGACAGAAGGGTCCCTGGGTGCTTCAGCATTTGCAGGGCTTGAAAAGCAGGGGACTTAGAAGGCTCAGCCGCACCCCCGGAGTCATTCATGCTTGCTAGCACACACATGCCGGGCCCACTCCCGCAGGTCTGGGGTGGGGCCCCGGAGTCGCCAGGTGATGTGGCCCCTGCAGCTGCCGGCGTGGAGACCGCCCTTTGAGGACTACTGGTCTAGGGGAAGGAAGAGTTACCGAGAGAGCATAGATTTTGGAGCCAGGTAGAACTGGTTTCCAATCCAGGCTCTACCATTAACTTGCTCTGTGATCTTGGGCAAGACCGTGTTCGTCCCTGTGCCTTAGTGTCCTTATCTGTAAAGTGGGAACAAGAACACCCATTCCTCAGGGTTATGGTGAGGGCCAAGCCGAGGAGCTGTTTCTCAGCTTCGAGCATGGGACCTAGACAAGCTGGGGCTAAGGAAGTGTTATCTCTATACCCTGGGAAATACTGGGGCTCCATTCATCCACATGGCTCCAGATGGTCAGCTGGAACCAGGGGAGGGGCAGCCTGGAGAGCCGGGTGTCACCATTTTGATGACTTGCCTCGGGGCAGTCCTGAGACCTGGGTCCCTCAGGAGAGAGGCAGGGCACTAAGAGGCCACCTCCCCCCTGGACTCCACTGTCCTCCAGCAGCTTCTGCCGTCCACCTTTTCTCTGCCCCCGTGAGGGGCCCTTCCTGCCCTGACTCTTGGAGAGCTTCATCTTCTCCCACCTCCATGAGCAGCGGCTGCTTCTCCTCACCCTCCACCCCCCTCCCCTGACTTTGGCACTCACCTCCCCTGAAAGGGAGCGTGGCCTGGCCTGGAGTCAGGCTGAGGAGGGCTCAGACAGCAGCGAGGGACGGGCAAGCTGTCGTTTCCAGGGCCCGGGGCCGTGTGGCTGCTGCCGCTGCCCGCCTCAGGCTGAGTGGGCACTGGCACGAGGAACCTGTGAAAAGGCACCAGCCTTGCAGTTGGTGTGCAGTCTGGGCTCTTCTCCCCGCTACTCGCCATCAGGCCAGGGCCTTCCTCTCTGCTGTCTGGGGGGGCAGCCGGGCCTGGGTGTGCTGAGAGGAGGCTGCCTCCCCATCCCCCGTTGCTATTTAATGCCGTTAACAATGGATTCATTAACTGGGATTAATCTCATATACCAGCTCTCTATCCCCTTGGCTATTAATCACTCACTTCATTAACAGGACAGCATCAGCCAACCTGGGAGCGAGACATGGCGCCCATACCAAGTACCTGCGTCTGCACCTTCTCGTCTTTCCTCCTCACTGGTTTGTCTTCTTGGTGCCTTTCTGCTTCTGGACCGGTTTCTGTCTCAGTCAAGGAGACTGTATGCGTCTCTCTTCCTGTGCTTCCCGCTGTGGTCTTGTCTCCGCCCCTTCAGACGTTCCAAGTGTCCGTTGCTCTCTTTTTCCTCCCAGCCTGAGGCCTCACACATAGTAGGGACTCACGGCAGGGTGGCTGAACGAAGAGTGGAGGGGTACAAACAAGGGGACGCCAATTCCGGGAGGCTCATTTTTCTTAAATTGCCTTTTCTGTTTACAAAGATAATATATGCTCACTGTGCAAAATCCAAACAACACAAGAAAGGAAGAAAGGAGAACATAAAGATCCCCTGAAATCCCCACCATCTCGAGATAATAACCTTTAGTGCTTGGTGAGCCTCCTCTCAGATCTTGAGTGATATATATATAATTTCACCTAAATGGGATCATACTATGCATGCTGTTTTGCAACCTGCTTTTCCACTCAACAATATGTTGTTGAGATCTTTCCGTATCAGTGAATATAAATATACTCACACTTTTTTAATGGTTGCATGGCATTCTGTTTCATGGACGCAAGATAATTCAGTCAATGGATCTCCTACTGATGGACATTGATACCGTTCCCAGTTTTCCTCTGATATATCTGACATGGAGAGCCCCATTCCTGTATATATGTATCTCTGTGCACTTGCCTAATTAACTCCTTAAGATTGATTCCCAGGAGTGGAATTTCTAGGACAAAGGGTTTGCACGATTAACATTTTGGTATAACGTGGCAGAGCAGAGCCAGATGCCTGGGATTTGATACCTGTTCTGTCATTTCTTAGCAAAGGAATCATGGGCAAATTACTTAACTTCTCTGGGCTTCAGTTTCCTCATCTGCAAAATGGGGATAATAATAGGATTTGTTTTGTAGGATTACTGTTTGGATTATGATATGCTGAGCCCTTAGAACACTGCTTGGCTTGCAGTAAGAACT
>NW_027397080.1:4776822-4865525 GCF_003265705.2 Callorhinus ursinus | reverse complement strand
TTTCTTTCTTTCTTTTTCTTTCTTTCTTTCTTTTTTCTTTCTTTCTTCCTTCCTTCCTTCCTTCCTTCCTTCCTTCCTTCCTTCCTTCCTTCCTTCCTTTCTTTCTTTTAGATTTTCTCCCTCAATTCTTTTTTATTATGGTAAAATACATATAACACAAAATTTATCATATTAACCATTTTTAAGTGTCTGTGGCATTTAGTACATTCTTGTGCAACCATCCTCATCATTCAACAGCAGAATGCTTTTCATCTTACAAAACTGGAACTCTGGAGCCATTAAACACTAACTCCCATTTCCCCCTCCCAGCAACCCCCATTCTAATTCCTGCCTCTATGATTTTGTCGACTCTAAGTACCTCATCAAAGCGGAATCCTATGTTTGCTTTTTCTCACTAGCTTATTGCACTTAGCATCATGCCCTTAAGGTTCATTCATGTCGTAGCCTGTGCCGGAACTTCCTCCCTTTTTAAAGCTGAATAATATTTCATCATACGTATATATCACATTTTGTATATCCATTTATTCATCGGGGTTGCCTTCACATTTGAGCTGTTGTGAATAATGCTACTGTGAACATGGGTGTACGAATGTTTTTTTGGGGACCCTTAATTTCAATTCTTTTGGATATGTACCCCAAAGTGGAATTGCTGGATCGTATGGTAATTTTATTTTTAATTTTTTTGGTATTATTTATTTATTTTATTATGTTATGTTAGTCACCATATAATACATCATTAGTTTTTGATGTGGTGATCCACGATTCATTGTTTTCGTATAACACCCTGTGCTCCATGCAGTATGTGCCCTCCTTAATACCCATCACGGGGCTAACCCATCCCCCCACCCTCCTCCCCTCTAGAACCCTCAGTTTGTTTCTCAGAGTCCATAGTCTCTCATGGTTCATCTCTCCCCCCGATTCCCCCGCTTCATTTTTCCCTTCCTTCTCCTAATGTCCTCCATGCTATCCCTTATGTTCCACAAATAAGTGAAACCATATGATAATTGACTTTCTCTGCTTGACTTATTTCACTTAGCATAATCTCCTCCAGTCCCATCCATGTTGGTGTAAAAGTTGGGTATTCATCCTTTCGGATGGCTGAGTAATACTCCATTGTATATATGGACCACATCTTCTTTATCCATTCGTCTGTTGAAGGGCACCTCGGCTCTTTGCACAGTTTGGCTATTGCGGACATTGCTGCTATGAACATTGGGGTGCGTATGGCCCTTCTTTTCACTACATCTGTGTCTTTGGGGTAAATACCCAGGAGTGCAATTGCTGGGTCATAGGGTAGCTCTATTTTTAAATTTTTGTGGCACCTTCACACTGTTTTCCAAAGTGGCTGTACCAACGTGCATTCCCACCAACAGTGTAAGAGGGTTCCCCTTTCTCCACAATCTCTCCAACATTTGTTGTTTCTTTCCCTGTCCATTTTTGCCATTCTAACTGGCGTAAGGTGGTATCTCAATGTGGTTTTGATTTGAATTTCCCTGATGGCTAATGATGATGAACATTTTTCATGTGTCTGTTAGCCATTTGTATGTCTTCTTCAGAGAAGTGTCTGTTCATGTCTTCTGCCCATTTTTTGACTTGATTATTTGTATTTTGGGTGTTGAGTTTGAGAAGTTCTTTATAGATCTTGGATACCAGCCCTTTAACTATAGTGTCATTTGCAAATATCTTCTCCCATTCTGTGGGTTGCCTCTTTGTTTTGTTGACTGTTTCCTTTGCTGTGCAGAAGCTTTTTATCTTGATGAAGTCCCAAAAGTTCATTTTTGTTTTTGTTTCACTAGCCTTTGGAGATGTATCTTGAGAGAAGTTGCTGTGGCCAATGTCAAAGAGGTTACTGCCTATGTTCTCCTGTAGGATTTTGATGGATTCCTGTCTCACATTGAGGTCTTTCATCCATTTTGAGTTTATCTTTGTGTATCTGTTTTCAATTTTTTTGAGGAAACGCTGCACTGTTTTCTGCAGTGACCGCACCATTTTATATTTCCTCATGGTGCACCAGGGTTCTAATTTCTCCACATCCTTGCCAACACTTGTTATTTTCTGGTTTTCTGATACTAGCCATTCTAAAGGGTGTAAGGTGGTATCTCATTGTGGTTTTGATTTGCATTTCCCTGATGATGAGTGATGAACATCTTTTCATGTGCTTATTGGCCATATTATATATTCTTTGGAGACATGTCTATTCAAGTCCTTTGCCCATTTTTTAATCTGGTTGTTTTGTTGTTGTTATTGTTGAGTTGTAGCAGTTCTTTATATATTCCAGACATTAACCCCTTATCAGAT
The DNA here is from genome assembly GCF_003265705.2 of Callorhinus ursinus. NCBI lineage: Eukaryota > Metazoa > Chordata > Mammalia > Carnivora > Otariidae > Callorhinus > Callorhinus ursinus. Next base: position 4,863,227 of record NW_027397080.1, on the reverse strand, counting down.
ATAAAATTTGTAAATGTTTTGTCCTATTTTGTGGGTTGCTTTTTTACTCTGTTTATAGTGTCTTTTGATGCACAAAATGTTTAAATTTTCATGAAGTCCCAATTATCTATTTTTTTCTTTTTTCACCTGTGCCTTTGGTGTTCTATACAAAAAAATCATCGCCAGATCCAATGTCACTAAGTTTTTGCCCTGTGTTTTCTTCTACGAGTTTTAGAGTTTTAAGTGTTACATTGAGGTCTTTGACCCATTTTGAGTTAACTATTGAGTGCATAGTGTTAAGTAAGGGCCCAATTTCCGCCAGTTTTCCCAGCATCATTTATTGAAAAGACTTGTCTTTTCCCCTTTGAGCAATCTTGACACCCTTGTCAAGAATCATTTGACCATATCCATGAGGGTTTATATCTGGGCTTTCTCTTCTATTCCATGTGTCTGTATGTCTGTCTCTATGCCACCACCACACTGTTTTGATTACTGTAGCTTTGTAATCAGTTTTGAAATTAGGAAGTGTGAGTCCTCTAGCTTTGTTCTTTTTCAAGATAGTTTTGACTATTCAGGGTCCCTTGAGATTCCATATGCATTTTAGGATGGCTTTTTCTATTTCTGCAAAAAAAAAATATCATTATGATTTTGGTGGGGATTGCACTGACTCTGTAGATTGCTTTGTGTAGAATTGACATCTTAACAATAGCGAGTCTTCCAGTCCCTTTCCTTGCACTGTTGCCAATGACAGACACCCTTGTTAATTTTTTTAAAAAACTTTTTCCCACCTGATAGGTCACAACTGATACCTCTTTTTTATTTGCATTTCTTTGATTACTATTGAACTGGAACATATACTCAGTTCTTAATGGGTAATCACATTTCACTTCTGACTTGTCTGATCGTGTTCTTTGTCCATTTCTCTACTGGAATATTTATTTATATATATTTATTTGTTTGTTTGTTTGTTTATTTATTTATTTATAGTTGCAGGACCTCTTTTACATATTAGAGATAATATTCCTAACATTTTTCTACTTCATCCTGACTTTCAATTTTATTTATTTTTTTGTCTTTCATAAATACTTGATTTTTATGTGGTCAAGTCTGCCAAGCTTTTCCTTTAGAACTCTTGTATTTCATGTCATGCTTAGAAAAGCCACTTTTCCTTTAAACAATACAAATATTTACACTTTGCTTTAGTATTTGTGTGGTTTCACCTTTTTACACTTTATGTTTTTACCCTTTTGAATTTATTTTTGTGTAAAGACTCCAGCTGTATTGTTTTCCAAACTGTTGGTCAATTATCTCAACAACATTTGATTATTCGATATTTCCCCCAGTGAGGACCAGAGAGGGGAAAAAGGGTAAATAAACAAGATTCCAAGACAGAAAGGGATGCCAATAGGTCAAAAGAGAGATCGGACAGGATTCCCCAATCCGCCAGCAGCGGATCCCTGTGGCATCTCTCTTCACTGTGGTCCCGCTTGCTCTTAATGGGCAGAGACAGGACATGATAGGGATTGAGACAGACCCTCATTGTTATCAGAGCCCTTTCCAGAGGCTCTACATGTGCAGCCTCGTTCCCAATTCTCTGCAGTTAAGAAGAAAATCTGACCGTCTTGTCTTGTACTTAATAGTAGATTGCCATGTAACTTTGGGACTTTGTCAGACTGCCCTCCTGTCACCTCCCTGCCATCATCCACTCCGGCCACTCACCCAGATCCTCCACACTACCACATTAACATAGAAGTAATTCATCCCGTCTTCTTCATCCATTCTGCCATTGCCCTCACAGTGAGCATCAGCCCCAGGGATGGCTTGGGAGCGGCTGGTCCTCTGGCAGGCAGTCCCAGAGACAGGGAAGTCTGTGTGTGTGTTTGCAGGTGGGGGAAAGGAAAGACAGGGTGATGGGAGCGGGAGCTTCCTGGTTGCTTATGCAGCAAGAAGCCTGGGTTCTTACCATTGGTGCTCATAGCCAGGTTCTGGCTGTTGGCATCGTCTTTGCCAATTTGTTGAAAGCAGCTTGGATTCTGACTGTGGTCTGGGTCTGGGCACAGAGAGGAGTTTGTCCTGGAGTTCCTGGATCAGTAGGGGATCCTGAAAGATGTTGGGGTGATAGACACCTCTTGTGGTCCTCTCTCCTGGGAGACAGAGCCTTATGTGACCTCCATCCCCCGACTCTCATCCCCAGCTTTATTGACACAGCTTGGATCTGGGGCCAGGAGGACAGGCACAGGCAGCCTAGAGCTTAAGGCAAGCAAAACGCCAGGCTGGACAGTCATCTTGTGGGCACCGACAGTGAATTATGGCACTAGGGTCCATGGAACAGGCACAAATCATGGGCTGTCAGGAACAGGGGAAAGGCAACGCCTGCCCTCCTCCCCCAGTAGGATTTATGGGTTCAGGGCCTGGGTCTGGGTTCAAGATGATTGGACTTTACCATGTTTCATTTCCCCAGAATGTTCCTGGTGAAAAGCTTGTTGCCTAGGACCGTGTCTGTGTGAGTGTGTACATGTATTTATCATTATGCATGACTCGCTGTGACGACTCGGGAGGGTGAGTTTCTGCATAGCTCTCTGTGTGCTTCTGATTTTATTTTTTGTGCAACTGACCATGCGTGAGCTTTGTAGGAGTGTGAGTTTCATGTTATGTGACCAAGTGAGCTGTTCAGAGGGTGAAGATCTTGTGGACCTGGGGAGTCAATAAGTTTTGTGTGTGTGTCTGTTGGGGAATGAGTTGGGGTGTCTGGGTAGCTGATGTGGCTACAACCAAGAATAGGGAATTGGGGGGAAAGCAGGTTGGGAAGGACAGTTTGGGGTGTGATGAGTCTGAGGTCTTGGCAGAACATCAAGGGGACACATCTAGAAAAGCAGGACTGGGGCTTAGGGGAAAGTGAAGGGCAGGAGGGCCTTGGCTCAGGCTGCCTTCCAAATACTTTCAAATGACAATGCATTGGGGGATGTGGCATTTGGCTAGAATGAGGCAAACACACACACACACACACACACACACACACACATGCCTCTGAAGGCTGAAAGGATACATGCTCTGTTAATCCCAGCTGGACAGAGTCTAATAGGAAATTTCCAAGGGTGTTGGAATGGCATAAATTGTGCCCAACAGTGACAGTCAGGGAAAACTTCTTGGCAGAGGTGAACATTCAGTGGAATCAGAAGGAAAAGACATTGCAGAGGGAAGAGGATAAATGTTCTGGCATTAGGGATGGGGGATAGGCACAGATTCTGCAATCCCCTGCAACCCAGGGCGGGGATAGCAAACAACAATGAGCCCCTAGAAAGCAGGGGCTGTGGTGTACTCATCACAGCATTTCCAGCACCTTGCACAGGAGTGGGTGGTCTGTATGTTGGGTTGACTTGGAGTCAACATCTGAGCCACTGTAACTAGAGAGAATCCAGGTAGTTTATTGAAAGGGAACTTTGAAATAGACATGAGAGCCTGGGTTAGGACTGAAAGGAGGGGGACAGGGATGTTAGGTACTTACAGGGGGTGTCCAGCCCTGCCCAGTTCCTTCAGCCTGGCTGAGCTCCCACAGCTGGAGCAGTGTTTAATCCAGATAGGCTTCTATACACTCGCTTCCTCCATGACTTGCCTCCAGAGCTTTTGGTCCTAAACCACCAGCTTGCATTCACCCTTCTCATTGTTTCCTGATCTTCCCAAACTCTGAACTTGACACAGTTTCCTGTTTCCATCCAAGCTCTATGTGTGGAGCAGCTTCTGTCTGATGGCTTACTGAATACGCCAGGGGACCAAAGGGCATTTCAGCTAGAGAACACCCAGGACTTGGGAAGTTTGTGTTTATTCTCAGTTATAAGGACATGGATGCAAAAGGTACAAGTTATATTTGAGGGATCCAAGGCCCAAGACATGGTAAGAGGTCTAAAATAGGACTGCTGGCGGCTAGAGGGAAAGAAGTGTATGGTGCCATAACTGGATCATCAACAAGGTGGGTGTCCTGACAGGTAAAAGGAGTGTTGCAACAGGGACTCGCAAAGCCTGGGGTCCACACGGGTGTATATAGACAGAGGTCAGCCTCAGAGGCACAGGCTGTGAGCCCGGGGTGCCTGGGACCAAAAGTAACAGAAGATCTCAAACTCAGTAGCCTTCAATGATGAAAAAGATGCATCCTCTCACATAACAGGAACTCCTTCCAGAGAAGGAGGAAAAGCTCCCATGTGGTGGCTCAGTGATGTCATCAAGCACCCAGGTTCTTTCTGTCTTTTGCAGCTACCCTGAGTGTGTCGATTTTGTCTTCAGAATGGCTCTCCTCATGGTCACAAAAGGACTGCCCCAGATTCAGCCACCCTATCCTGACTCGCAATATATGTCCGGTGGAAGAAAGGACCCTCTCCTCTGGGTGTCTTTGAGTGAGAAACCTTTCCCAGGAGCCCCTGATTGGGCTCCTCCTCATGTGCCTGTGCTTAAGTGGATCACTGGCGGGGGAGGATTGCCAATACTGATTTGTGCCAGGCAAGGTGCTCCCTGGGGCTGGGGCTGCTGCTCCGAAGCACAGGCCCCTTATAGGAAGGAGGACCGCTGAACACAACCAGACTTCTGTTAGGAACCAGGGGGTGGATGTCAAAGAGACAACAAATTATCTCTGTTCCACCAGGCCTCCACCAGTGCTGGAGAGATGGGCGCAAGACAGATCTGCAAGAAGTTGTTGAAGCAGGAGCTCCACACTAGAAGACCAAATCTAGGAACCGGTTATTGGAAATGAGGCCCTGTGTTCAAGTGGAATCAGCAAAAAGGGCAAGCTCCTAACCACAAATGCATTATCACTGTCTCTGCTTCAACATGCCCCATGCCCACTTCAAAACCAGAATCCCTCACAAAGCCTACAAAACCCTACATGATCTAGTGTGCTTTTTAAGCCCCATTTGGAGTTCCTTTCCTTTCCTTTCCTTTCCTAAGCAGAAAGTGCTCCTTTCTGCCTCAGGGCCTTTGCATATGCTGCTCTCCCTCAACTTTTCCCATTTGATTCACCTACTTCTTCACCTCACTCTTTGGTTATGTCACTGCTCTTCAGTATATTTCCATAGCTCTCTACAAATCTCTTTGGTGCCCTTAGGGAACTTGTCTATTTACCCTGTTAGATTCCAGGCTCTTTGCAGTCAAGGAAGGTATCTATCTTATTGTACACTACGCTCTCCTCCCTAACCCAGGGCTTGGCACATAGTAGGCATTTGATAAACATTTTTTGAATAAATGAATAAATGAATCCATACAACTAGGAACAGATGTGGACCTAAGCTTTGGGCCAGGACAATAGGTAAGTGATTGATGAGGAGCCTGGTCTACTGGAAGCCCCTGATGGTTTCTAAGCACAGAAATGGCATGTCCTCCATGGGCTCAAGGACAGGGAGGACACCAGTGTGCACAGGATGAATAAGGAGGCCAATCAGGACCCTGTGCTATTCATCCAGGCACAAGGTTCCAGCCATGGAACCATGTCTTGTGAATTGGCAATGATATCATGGAAGTAAGACAGGATGGAGTGGTGAGTGTTGGGAGCAATGGCTCTGACTAAAGACTGGACTTTGCTTTTACCGACTTCCTATGCTAAATGATTTCTTGCCCCCATTCCTCATTCCAAGCCAGTTCTGAACTCATCCTAATTCTCTTTCTCATCCCAACAAAAACTCCCAGCATGGATGCACCAGGGCTGTACTCTCCACCACGCTTACTTAACCTTTCTGAGCTTCTGTTTCTTCTCCCAGTTAAATGGGAGTAATAGCTCCCCCCCTCACCTAGCTGGCATGAGGGTCAAAAAGATAACACATTTTAGGGTGCTTTAGAAACTGTAAAGGACTGTAAGGAATCACTGTTCTTAGTATTTCGTTGGAGTTGGGCTCATTCCTGGGCCTGGCATCTGCTCCGATTTTCCCAGTTCCTGTTTCTTGCTCAGTCTCCGTTTTCTTGTAGCCACCCACGTTTCTGGCACCGACAGCATAAGGATATAAGATGACATCCAGGGAATGAGAATGTAGAAGAAAAAAGAAGGAACGTGACAATAACCAGCAACCCTCTCTCTAATTCCCCAACTTGGGGATGAACCCCACCACCTTCCCCAGACCCCAAACCTGGGTATCATTCGTGTTCCAGTTAGCTATTGCCGTGTAACAAACCACTCCAATACTTAGTGACTTAAAATAGCAATGTATTGGGGTGCCCCGGTGGCTCAGTCAGTTAAAGCGACTGACTCTTGATTTTGGCCCAGGTCATGATCTCAGGGTTGTGAGATTGAGCCCTGCATCAGGCTCTGCACTGGGTGGGGAACCTGCTTAAGATTCGCTCTCTCCCTCTGCCCATCTCTCTCTCCCTAACAACAACAACAACAACAACAAGGTAGCAATTTATTATTATCTTCCATGGTTCTGAGGGTTGACTTGATTAGGTAGTCCTAACTCATGGACTCCAGTAAGGTTGTAGCTGTAGGGCAGCTGTAGCTGGAGTCACCCAAAGGCTTGACTAGGCAGGACATCTAAAATAGCTTCTTTACTCCTGTGTCTGGTGCCTGGATTGGAATGGCTGAAATAGCTGCAGGCTGGCCAGGCATCTCTCTCTCCATGCAGTCTCTCTCCATGGCTACCTTGGGCTTTCTCATAGCATACAGGTTTTGGCATATTTAGCCATTTACATTTTACATGGCTTCTCCCAGAGTGAGCACTCTAAAGGACTGAGGTGGGAGCTTTATGGCTTCTGATCTAGCCAGAGATGTCAGGAGGCATCACTTTTGTTACATTTTGTTGATTACAGGGCTGGCTCAGATTTGGTGAGGAAGGGGAATGCACAAGGGGCCTGGCTACTGGAAGGAATAGCTTGTTTGGGAGCTGTCTTTGGAGACGAGCTAGCAAGATCCTAGTCCTGATTAGAATACTGCTCTGAGGTGCCCTCTCAAAGGTCAGGGCTTGGGAGACAAGAGGCAGCAGTGAAGCGGCTGAAGGCCCCCAGTTTTAATATTTAATATTTATTTATTAGTTAATATTTTGGACTTTCACAAAGAATGTCATGTAAATGAAAAGTTCTGAGGCTCATACTGCTAAAGAAGAGATATGGATGTCAAATAAGCATATGAAAATATGGTCAACAATGTTAATCATTAGGAAAAGGCACCAAAAGTCACAAAGAGATATTACTACACACCTAGTGGAATGGCTAAAGTAATAATCATTTAAAAAAAAACTGATGGTGTCAAATTCTGGCAAGAGTGAGAACAGCTAGAATTCACACACATTGCTGGTGGGAATGCAAAATGATACAGACACTTTGGAAAAGGGTCTGGCAGTTTCTTAAGAAGTTTAGACATAGCTATGAATCCAGCAATTCCACTCTCAGGTATTTACCCTAGAGAAATGAAAAGATATCTCCATGCAGACCTGTACATGAATGTTCCCAGAAGCTTTATTCATAACAGCCAGGAAAAACAAAAACAAAAACAAAAACACCACATACACACCAAAAACCCCCAAACCCAAATGTTCATCAATTAGTGATTGAATAAACTAATTGTGTCACATCCATACACTCAGTAATAAAACAGAATGAATGGCTGATACACACAACTTCATGGATGAATCTCAACAGCATTATGCTGCGTGAAAGGCTGTACGCTGTATTATTCCTTTATGATAATGTGGAAAAGGCAAAGTTATAGTGACAGAAAGCAGATCAGTGCCTGCCAGGGGCTGGCAGGAAGGGAAAGGGGTCGAGTCCAACGGGGCACACGGGAACTTTGTGGGATGATGGAAGTGTTCGATGACTCGATCATGGTGGTGGTTACACGACTGGGCGTGTTTGTCAAAATCTGTCAAACTGGGTCCCTGAAAAGGGTGGGTTTTCTTGAACACAAATCACGCAGTCCTGAGGCTAACAGTTTGAAAATGCGCAGACTCCTCTTTCTCCCACACGCCCCGCTCACATCCCAGTCACCAAGCCCTTCCCGGGGCTGTTTCCGGTTCCTAGTGCACCTGCGCTCTACGCACGTCACATCCCCCCACCCCTGCACCTTTTCGTGGTCACTCTTCTGCCTACTCATCGCCTGGAGAGCTCTTACTCATCTTACAGGCTTCCAGCTAACTCTCACTTCCCAAAGGGACCTTTTCCCCCTCTCCCATCTAAAGTCGCTATCCCCTTTTACTTGCTCTTCCTTCTTCAGTAGAAACTAAGCTCCATGAGGACAGGAGCGATGTTTTGTTCATCTCTGCATAATTAGCACTTGGTTCGCTTCATGAATTAATAAACATGGGGAGGAGGTCCGCATGCTCCTCTGTAGTTCCATACTGCTGCACGAATTTGGTTTTTTTTTTTTTTTACAGGCATGCGTCACTTTTTCAAATTTATGTATTTTTAAACTACTTGTTAAGAATTGAAATGATTTGAAAATACATAGAGTACAAGGTAAAAGTCTTACACACACAGATTTTAAAAGTAAAAATAAGGTTTTGCCTTTCCCTATTGGTACACAGAAATCTCACTCATTCTTTTTAATAGCTATGTAATATTCCAGAGCATAATTATACCTTTTTAAACATTATTTAATCATTAATGGCCATTTAGGGATTCCCCCCTCCCTTCATGCTTCAATGTTTCCTTATTTAAAATGCTGCATTATACATAGGCACATATGTGTGAGTATTGCTGAGGGAAGGATTTCTAGAAATTTGAGCTGTTGGGAAAGAAGTTATATGTGTTTTAGATGTAGAGAATATCTACCCTATTCCAAAAAGATGTATGCAAATTCATACTGTCACCACACTCTGAGAGAGCCCATGTGTCCACACCCTCACCAATTCTGGATAGCATCAACCTTGCCAATTTTCACCACTCAGGCTAAAATGCTATCTCATCATTTAAATTTGCATTTCCTGCATTATTATTGAGGCTGTGCATATTTTCATATGATTATTAGCTATTTCTATTATGTTTTGCACTGTGAATTTCTGGTTTTATCCTTTGCCCGTTTTTATGGGGTCCTAAGTTTTTGTCTTAATTGATTTGTAGGAACTCCTTGTGTATGTATGATATGGAAATAATCAGTTTGAAAGTTATAAATAACTTTTGGGGTGATGGATATGTTCATTCTTGATTGTGGTGATGGTTTCACAGGTGTATACTTATGTCAAAACTCATCAAACTGTACACTTTAAATATGTGCAGTTTATTGTATGTCAATCATACCTCGATAAAGCTGTTTAAAAGAGAAAGTTACACAGTTAGTAATATATTTGCTCCCAGTTGTCCCTTTTCTTTACATTTATTTACTTTTTTTTGTCATAGAGAAGTTTTATGTGTCAATTATTTATATTCTGTTCTGGAGTTATCTTGACTTAGGCAAGTTACCTAACCTTTCTGTGCCTCAGTTTTAATATATAAAATGAAGCTGTGAGTACCTAGTGCACAGGGTTGTTGTGAGGATTAAATGGATTAACACACATTAAAAGGTCTTAGAATGGTAACCACCACACAGGGCACCACACAATAAATATTAACTATTACCATTGCTTGGGATCTTAGATCTTTCTTAGGAGAACCTCTATCCCAATATTATAAGAATATTTTCCTTTATTTTCTTCTATTAGTCGTATAATTTAGAATGTTTAGGTTTTTAATCCATTCAGAAGTTACTCTTATAGATGGTGTGAGGCAGGGGTAAAATATTATTTCCCCAGTGCATAGACAGTTGTCCCAACACTATTTATGGCATGACCTATCCTTTCGGCACTAATTTGAAATCATCATCTGACCTAAATAGTAAATTCCCATATACAAACAGGTCTGTTTCTCAATTTTAATCGGGCCCTTTGCTCTATATGTATGTATGTTTGTTTGCTTATTTATTTTTGCTAATAATGGTGAATTAGAATAGCTTCTCTCTGATGATAATCCCATCATAATTCTTGGTGATGTCAACATTCAGATAGGTCATTTTCCCTATACCTTGGTCTCTCAGTTCCTTGATTTCTATTAAGATCTAGTTTCTCAGGCGCCTGGGTGGCTCAGATGGTTAAGCGTCTGCCTTCGGCTCAGGTCATGATCCCAGAGTCCTGGGATCGAGTCCCGCATTGGGCTCCCTGCTCCTTGGGAGCCTGCTTCTCCCTCTGCCTCTCTCTCTCTCTCTCTCTCTCTCTCTCTGTCTCTCATGAATAAATAAAATCTTTAAAAAAAAAGATCTAGTTTCTCATCCACTCATGGCCGTGCTCATGCCACAGACCTAACCAAGACAAATAACAATCTGACATCCCCATAACCCAGTTTAAGCAATTCACCTCTCTGAGCACCACTTCTAACTCTTCCAGCTCATTCCTTTTGTTCTTCTGCTCCACCAATTCTTCAGCCCACCAGGACCTACAATCTGTTGACCCTTCTATATTCTCCCTGTCCTTACTCTGCCCCCTGCCCAGTCCAGAGCCCATGGTTCATCTCTGTAACTCCCTCAACGTCCTTGTCCCTCACTCACCGGGGCAGCTGACTAGGCCCCATTCTCCATATGCTCCTGGGTCTGGAGAAAAATGTGACATGCTGACCAATCTCATTTTAACTTCATGGCCACTAAGCTCAAGTGGATTCTGGGTGTTGCTGGTGAAGGCAAGTATCCTAAGCCATTTTGCTCCCCTACTGTCTCATTTAACACCTTCTCATCCCTCCTCAAAAGACTTGAACAGCCACTTCATAAAAGAAAATATGAAAAGGTGCTCAACCTTATCAGTCATCAAGAGAATGGAAATTAAAAGCTGGGTGGGGCACCATGACACATGCATCAGAATGGCTCAAGTTTAAAAGACCTATGACAGTACCAGGTACTGACAAGGATACAGAACACCTGATTGCCTTGCTGTTGGGAGTGTAGATTGGTATAACCACTTTGGAAGACTACTTAATAATGTCTCCTAAAGCTGAATACAGGCTTACCCTATTATCCAGCAATTCCACACCTACAGTATATACCAAACATAAATGCATATGCTTGTGCACCAAAAGACATGCCCAAGCCTATTCACAGTAACATTAAGTATGATAGCAAAAACAGTAAACAATCTAAATGTCCATCCATAAGAATAGAATGGATACAGAATTTGTGGTATAGTCATAAAGGGCATACTATATATAGGTCCATGAAAATGAATGGGCTGTCGCTACAGTCAGTATCTCACAAGCAATGTTGAGTCAAACAAGTCATACTATATGATTCTACCATGTAAGCTTCAAAAACAGCAGAATTAATTTATGGTTTAGAAGAGTAGCTACCCTGAGGAGGAAGAAACAGGTAATGACTGGGCATGAGGGACCTTCTGGGGTGCTGGCCGTGTTCTCTTTCCTGATTTAGGTAGAAGTTACATGGATAAATGAACTTGTGAAAACCTACTGAGTTTAAGCTCATGATCTGTGCACTCCTTTCTATGTATGTCATACTTTAATGGAAAGTTATTATATATGTGTGCATGTCTGTGTATGTATGTATGTGTAGATAAATACATATAAATATATATTGGTATTCCTCTCTTGACTTCACTCTCATTTTCAGCTGTTATACTATTTCTCTTCTTCACAACAAAACTAAAAAGAAAATTTATGATTTCCAAGTTTTTCTGTCCTCAACATCCTCCCGAAATTGCTCGTTAGCATCACCAGTGATATCCATATTGCAAATACAACGGTTCATCTCAGACCTCATTGTACTTGACCTGTCAGCCAAATTCGACACGTACCACCCTCCTTTTGGGCACACATTCTTGGCCTGACTCCCAGGACACCACTCTTCCAGTTCTCCGACCTCTCTGCACACTCATCTCAGACTCCTTTGCCAGCCCCTCATCTCCCGGTAAACACTGGGGTGCTCCAGGGGGTTAGTTAGAGGCCCTTCTTTACCTACACTCACTCCACTGGTATAGTGACGAGTTTCTCAGCTTTTTCTACCTATACATTCATGACTCCCAAATGTATCTGCATGCTGCATCTCTTTCTTGAGAGGCCCCATACAGCCAACTGCCAACTCGATCTATTCACTTGGTTGTTGAATGGGCATCTGAAACTTAAGATGTCACCCAGTCTCCTTGCCTCCTCCCGTCCCCTCAACCTCACCTTCTCAGGAAGGGATGGCCTGTTCTTCCAGGTACTTGGGCCCCATGCCTCTCAGTAATCTGTGACTTCTCTCCTCTCACTTCCCCCAACCTGTCTATAAGCAAATCACTCGTCTCCATCACTTTTCATTACCTCCAAAGCTATGACTCTGGAACCAGTCACCTTCATTCCTCAACTGGGTGATTCCATTCACCCCCTAACAGGCCTCGCTGTTTCTGTCCTTACCTCCTTCTTTCAGGCAGAATCCACGCAGGACAACAGAAACCATTCCATGAGGGAAGGTAATACTAGAAACTGGTTATGCAGGTGACAGAGAGCTGAGAAGGCAAATAAGACTGGGAGGTAGCCCCAGGATTACCAACAGCAAGCAGCTGCGGCCACCTGGAGACTTTAGGGGCTACAGGAAAAGGTGGTGTTACCCACACCCAGGGGCCAGAGTTACTTTGAAAGAAGATGTGAGCGAGGGAGGCCTTTTTGGCAGGAGCTAGGAGCACAGAGCAGAGGTTAGTGCTGCCTCCAAATGAAGGATGAGGGGCTGGCTTCTCTCTCCTTCCAGGCCTCTCATCTCCCACTGGGCCTTCTCATTGGCTCGGTCCTGCCTGAAGGCAGCTGACAACAGGATCCCTGGAAACAGCCTGCAGGGTCACTCCCGCACCTGGAGAGAGCAGAGCCGGGGGACAGTGAGAAATGGGTCTGAGGCAAAGATGCCAAGGACTAGCTCACTCCCACCCCCATTGTCCATTCACCCCCAGGACAGATCCAGGTCTTGTGGGGCTCAAAGCCTATGCAACTTAAGGGGTCCTTAGGAAAAAATTAAAAGATGAGAAATACTAAATTAGGAATGAAATAAAATATTTAGATGAAAAAAATAAATCACAGTAAATTATAAATTTTTAGCAGGCTGATACATACCACAAACATAGGACACAATCAGAAAAACAACACAATCTTTTTTTATCAATTAATGGCATACCTCTACATTACTTTCTCCCCTATATTTTTTTGGCTTCATATTCTTTGTTAGACGTTTTCATATGACAAAATTGTTTCACAGAAATAATACAAAAGTCTTCTTTACTATAGTTGATTAATTTTTTTAATTAATAGTTTAAAAAACCTTCCTTCATTTATACAACTTGTTATGGTAAATTTTTAGAACTGTCAAGTTTGGGGAAGCTCTGTCAAGTTTCTTTTATATGTGAACTGTAAGATTTCTGAGCCTTTCAAATTTTCTTGTGAAGAGACTAATTTTTAAAAATTCTGTGAGCTGACAGCACTCAGTTAAAGCTCTCTCATCACAGTCCTGGGCAACCACACAGTGGGTGGTAGGCGGATTCCTAAAAGCCATTCTTGCTCCAGGACAGCTGTCAATAACTTCTAAAAACATAGAAAGAACCGTGAACCACACAAACATATCCCACTGAACTCACACTAAAGGTATTCCAGCTCAATTTTCCCTGGCTGGACCCCAAAAACGCCTCTGGCCATTCTAGCACTGAGAGCTGATATGGTAGAAAAATCAAGAAAGAGATCAGGTGGTCCTAACCAATTGTGGTTATAATATCTTACTTTTGCAAAGTTTTATAAAGGGTATGATCACATGAATGCATTGCTGGAGTTTTGGAAGGGGCCCGGGCAAGTGCAGAGCTCTTTATGATAAAGCTGGTGGTCACCCACAGCAGACAGAATGGTCCTTATAAAGTATAAGTTGAATTGTGGACCCCTCTGCTCTAGGTGCTCAGAAAGCTCTATGTCTTATTTGGCTTAAAAAAACAAATCCTTACAATCACTTCTGGTACCCCACCACTCCTCCCTGACCCCATCTTCTGGTCCCTTCCCTCTGGGTCCTACTGCTCAACACACCCTGGCTTTTTACTCTTACTGTAGCTTTCCTACCGCAGGGCCTTTGCTCTGGCTTTTCCCTCTATCTAAAACTCAGTTCTCCCAGGTACATGTTTGTTTTACACCGTCTCTTCCAAGCTCAGGTTATTGTTCAAATATTACTGTCTATATGTGACTGTATTGTGACTATTGTGACTGTAACAAATGACCATAAACTTAGTGGCTTGAAACAACAACAGGTATATTATCCTACTATTCTGCAGATCAGAATTCCAAAATGGGTTGGCAGGGCTGCATCCCTTCTGGAGGTTCTAGGGGAGAATCCGTTTTCTTGCCTTTTCCGGTTTCCAGAGGCCACCCAGGTTTTCTGGCTCATGGCTGAATCACTCACCTCTCCTTCTCTGGCTCTGAATCTTGTGCTTCTTTTTTTCCCCCAATAAAGGACACTTGTGATTACATCACTGCCACATGGATAACGCAGAAGCATCTCCTCCCTCAAGTCTGTGAACTTCATCATTCCAGCTAAGTCCCTTTTGCCCTGTAACCTAACACGTTCACAGGTTCTAGGATTAGGGTGTGGATATCTTTAGGGGGAAGGGGCATTCTTCTGTCTACTGCACCTTCCTGGTAAGACCCTCCCATCATCCTTTGAAAATGTTGGAACAGTGGGCATCTTGTCTTGTCCTTGCCTGAGAGGAAATGCTTCCTATGATCCACAGGTATGTGTGATGTTTGCTGCAGTTAGAAACCTGTTATCAGTCAGGGCTCTACCAGAGAAACAGAACTGCTAGGAAATAGATATGAACAGGTTTTTTTTGCAGCTGTGGGCCCTGGCTAGGCAGGTCCCAGATCCATAGGGATCTGGTCAGGAAGGTTGGAACTCTCAGACAGGAGCCGAAGCTGTGGCCCACAGGTGGAGTTTCTTCTGCAAAATCTCAGTTCCGCCCTTAGAGCCTCTCATCTCATTGAATCAGGGCACACCCAGATTATCCAGGATAATCTCCCTTAACTAAAGTCACCTGATTATGGACTTCAGTCATACTACAAAGTACGGTCACAGCAACGCCTAGAGTAGTGTTTGACTGCTTGCCTGGGAACTATAGCCTCACCAAGTAGACGCATAAAACTGGCCACTGCAGGACCCTTTATCGGTTATGGAAGTGCATTACAAATTCTTATCATCTTATTAAAGATGGTCATTTGGTTTTCTTTCTTTAACGTATCACAATAGTGAATTTAAAAATAAAGATTAGTTTGTAATGTTAGAATCTAGGCTTGATTCTTGGGATAAAACCTATTTGCTCATGATTGATTGGTCTTATAATATATAGCTAGATTAAATTTGCTACCATTTTATTTATGAGTTTTGCATCTATGTAATTGCAATTGGGCCACTTTCTTGTATGTATTGTCTTCGTTCAGCTCTCATAGGCTGGGGTTAGTGGCTTCAGTTGAAAATGACAGCAAATTCAACCTTTGCTGATTTAAACAGTGGTACAGAGAGCTGAAGAGTACCGGGGGGAGAGCGTACCTGGAGGCATGGCTGTGTTCGGGGCTCAAATATCTTAATCGATGCTCATTTTCTCTCCATCTCCTGGTTCTGCTTTTCCCTTGTGTCTGCTTCCATCTCAGGCTCCACACTGCAGGCAAAAGGCTGCTCCAGGATCTAGAGCCCAGAAGTCACTGAAACGACCTCTTCTGTTTCAGCCTTTTTGACCCGATCACATGCCCATCCCCCAGCCATTCACAGTGGGTGGGAGATAGCAAAGCTGAGAGAGGTTTGTGGGCCCAGCCCTGGAACCGGGGATGGTGTCACCTTCCCTGGAAGTACACAGACACAGAGGGTGGAGAGGGCTCCCTCTGAGGATAATCAGGGTGTGGTTACTGCGGAGCAAAAACAGCAGATGCCTACTCCAGAGCTGGCCCAACAGAATGGATTGGGAAGTTTTCCATCTTTGTTTTTGGCTTTATAACTATTTAAATAGCCCAAGTTACTTGTTCTTGAAGGTTTGCTATATAACTCACTGTTAAATCCATCCTGGGCCTGATGCTGTTTTTAGAAGTATATCTTTGATGATCTAATTTCTTCTACGTATATTAATTAGCATTTTTTTTTACCTCTCCTTGAGCCATTAAGGGAATCAATAAATTAAAGAAACAATATTTGGTTTTATTTACCAAGTCTACATTTGTTTCTCGTTTCATTAATTTCTGCTTTTTTCTCTATTAATTCCTTATTTTTGTAGAAGTTCCCCCCTCTAATTTTCTTTTTCCCAATTGCTTACACTCAACTCTCTTACTTGTTTTCTAATAAATGTGTTTAAGGCTATACATTTTTCCATAAATACCGCATTGGCCTTAACAATTTATTTCATTATACAGTGTGCTCAGTGTCATTAATTTATAAATACTCATTTCAATTTTGGAGTTTGTCTATAATGCGAGAGTTATACAGAATCATGTTTTAAAGTTTCCAAGTTGCTGAGTTTTTGTTACATTGTTTTACCTTTGATTCTAGTTTTTTTTAACATTGTAGTCAGAAAATGTAGCCTACCCTGCTCAGCAGTGAGTCTGCTTCTCCCTCCGACCCTCCCCCCTCTCATGCTCTCTCTCTCTATCTCATTCTCTCTCTCAAATAAATAAATAAAATCTTAAAAAAAAAAAGAAAATGTAGCCTATATGCTTTCCATTTTTTGGAATTAAGATTTTTCTTCTAGCCAACTTTAATGGATGGTCAATTTTTGTTTGTACCCCAGATATTAAAAAAGAACATGTAAATGTGTATTCTCAGTTAGGTAAATTTTCTTATATAAATCTCAAATCAAACTTTTATATTATTCATATTGTCCTATAGCTTTACTTCTTTTTGTTCACCAGATCTATCAGCTTTTGAAGAGGCATGTAAAAATCAAATATCATTACAAGTTTGACAATTTCTCTTTGTAGTTTTAACTATTTCTTTCTATATTTTGATACTCAGTTGTTTAGTACAAAATTTATTTGATTGTCATATCTTCTTGGTAGGTTGTACCTTTTATAGGTGCTTTTATTTTGAATTCTATTAAATCTGATACTAATATTTTATGCTTTCATTTTGTTTTGTTAGCTTATATTCATTTTCCATTCTATTTTTAATCTTTTTTGTATTATATTGTTTTAAATGCAACTCCTTAAAATAATTGCATTATATGTGGATATGTGTGTGTACACATTTACGTGCATATGTTGTTGAGATTTCTTTTACCCATTCTGAAAGTCTCTGTCATTTACAATAAAAGAGTTTAACCCATTTACAATTATTGTGATTTTGGTATGTTTTGATGTCTCCCCACTTTCTGTTTGATTGATCAAATTTTCTTTATTTCTTCTTCTATTTTTGGGCAAGTTATATGTACTATTTCTATTTTTCTAGTGCTCTAAATTTTTAACAAACTTATTTAAGCACTTTTTTTTCAAGTATCTTAGACTTCTTTCTATCTTTCATATTTTATTGAAACTTTAGTTCCAACTGTTATTATTTTGCTTATTTCTATACTTTTACAATAAATAATTTCTTTAAAATTGAAGTCTTATAGATTCATTTTCATTTATTATTTAGACTCTTAGACATTTACAGGTTTCTTTTCTTTAAAACATTTAAAAATCCATGACATTCTCCTTTTTGAATTCCTTTTTTTGTCTTTCTGTAGTACATAATTATTTCTTCAGAAGGAGTAAATGAATAGTAAATTTTCTTTGTTCTTTATTATCAGAAAATATCTTGGATTTGTTTTCATGCTTGATAGTTTGGCTGGTATGGAATTTTAGGCTCAAAATAATCCAGAAATACTGAGAATTTTGTTTTCATTTTTCAATTTAGAAATGCCACCAGGATGTGTATCTTTTTGGTGTTTTCTATTTACTATTTGGTGGTTTTTTTTTTTTTTTAATAGTTTGAGGACCCAGCTCTTTCTGTAGCTCTAGAAGATACTTTTAAATTATATCTTTAATTATTTCATCACCTCTAGTCTCTGTTATCTCAGTCTAGAATGTTTATAAGTATTAGGTCATGTATTTTCTCATATTTTGTATCTCTTCATGTTTCACTCCATTTTCTAGGGGATTTCTTTGATTTTATCTTCATGTTTTTAATTTTCAAGGATAATGTCTTTTTTTATTGCTTCTTTCCACAGAAATCTACTCTTATTTTATATATTTTTTAAGATTTTATTTATTTATTTGAAAGAGAAAGAAAACAAGAGACAGAGCAGGAGTGGAGGGGGAGGAGGGGGAGAGGACGGGGGAGAGGGAGATGGAGAGGGAGCTGAGCAGGGAGCCGGATGCGGGGCTTGATCCTGGATCATGACCTGAGCCAAAGGTAGACGCTTAACTGACTGAGCCACCCAGGTGCCCCTAGTCTTATTTTATAAAAACAAATTTCTTTTGGCTCTCTCTGAGGATGCAATCTAGAATTCTTTTAAAGTTCCTCTCTGTTCCTACATTATCTCTATTTCCTATAGGATGAATTATTTTGGGTTTTCATCTCATTCTTATACTCTTGGTTTGCCTCAAAGGTGATCCATGATGACCATTTCAGGTTTATAAATTTAAAATTAGGTTGACTAATATATTCAGGAGACTGGTATGAGTTTCCTTCTCGGCTGTGCAGGCATGCTTTCAGGATGGACCTTCTCCCAGAAAGGAGGCTGTCTGCAGCTCTGTGTCAATGAGAGAGCAGGAGGGGCTGCTCACTGTAGGAGTCCTGTTAGAAAGAATGAAGGGACCACACATAGGCAGGCTGGGGACTGTCCTGATTGCTGAAGTGAGAAAGACTATTCTGTGTGTGAAGTACTTTAATATATTTCTTTGCTGAGCAGGACTGCCGCATTGTCTTTTCTTTCTTTTCCCCTTACCATGCCCATTGCAAACATTTAGTTCTGTTCTGCTTCATTGGCCTCAATACCCACATAGTCATTTCCTCCTGTATCAGTAACCTAGTGCCCCCTAACAAAACGTCCCACAACTTAATGTCTTAAAACAACAGTTTGCTATTTCTTGTGATTTTATGGGTTTCCCGAGCTCATTCTTTTACTCCACATGGCAATGGCTAGACCCCCTCATGTTGCTGCATTCAGCTGGCAGCTGGGCTGTGTTGGAAGGCCCAGGAAGGCTTCACGTTCATGTCTGAGGCCTTGGTGCTGGCTGTCTGCTAAAACGCCTAGTTTCTCCACCAGGTGGGCTCTTTCTCCACATGGATTTTTATCCCCCAGAACCTCTTTCTCCAGAATAGGGTGGACTTCCTTACAGAATGGTGGTACCATTCCAAGGGGGAGTGTTCTAAGCAGACAAGCCTCCATAATTGCAGTGGGCTTTCTAATGTCCCATTGGCCAAAGCAGGTTGCATTGCCAAGTCCAAAGCCAATGTGTAGGGAAATCCACAAGGATGTGAATACCAAGAGGGCTGGTTCACTGACACCAATGGGTCAGTTTATCATACCTTCTAAGGTAGATTTTTCATTTTGTTTAGGAGGCAGTCCACCAGGCTTCCAGATCTGGAGCAAAGTCACAACCAATCATTCTGTACACGTTGGTAGAGAAAGCAGCTACTTCTGGCTGTTTGTTTATTCAACAGTTCTTTACCCGATGTTTGCACCATGGCTGGCCCCCTACTCCCTATACTGGGAGTCTCCCCAAAGTTCTGTCGGAGAGAATAGCTTACATCTCTTCACCCAATTTCTTCTGTGCTGATTGAAACACTCTGGTTTTCTCCATAAATTGGATTCTATCTGCTTTTTGTCTTCTAGAAACTTCAAATTTTTCTGTTCTACTCGAGCCATAATTTCTCATTTTCTTGGGCAGATATGAATGTGTCCTTTTTATGTGTCTTTCTATGATTTCAGTGAAATTTGATGAAGGAAAGGATTCATATGTGTTTCAAACATCATTTTGAACCACACAAAAAAGCCAGAGTTTAAAGTATATTCATTTAGTAAGAAGAAAAGGCGAGTAGTGGGATTCCTATCCCTGGAGGTATGTACTCATGCGGCAGGAATGTGGAATAGAAGTGGTGGTTGAACCAGATGACAGTTTTGCTGTTTGCCATTTCTGAAATGGTGTTGGCGCTATTCTTCCTCAGGAATCCAGGTTGATGAGTTCATGCTGACCATTTCTGTTCAAGCCCCAGCTGAGTCTAGGATGGAGACCTTTGAAACTGGCTGTTTGGGTGATCTAGTTCTGACTTCTCGTTTTGCAGTTTTGGAAACAAGGCACAGAGACGGGAACAAAGGTCACCCTGCAAATCAGCAGCACAACTGGGGTTCAACCCGGTGCCTCCTGACACCTCATCCTGTGATCTTTCCACCATGTGCTTCCCTGCATCTCACCTCAATCTGCACCTCGGAGCATCCCTCCCTGAAGCCCAGGGTCTTACTGTCTGCCATGGGCCCAGGCAGTACCCCCACCGCAGGATACCAGAGATGAAGGATTTGAGGCTCCAGTTGCCCCCAGTGAGACAGATGTCTGTCTGGCCCTTCCTCCCCAAAGACAATTATTTGAGCTGGAGATGACAGCCGTGTTTGGATCATAGATTCTCCTTCTCCCTCCAGCGCCCTCTCTCCCCTACTCAGTTATCTATTTACCTATCTATTTACGTGAGCCTTTTTTTTCCCAATGAATTACGTCTGCAAGGCAGTAAAATGTTATGTATTTGCAAGGCCCATAATCTTTAAAAGCCCAGTGATGCCAGCTCCAGACAGCAGCGAGCTCCCTCCAGTATGTTAATAGATAGTATTAGGGCAATAATGAAAACACTTGAGACAAGTAAGCTCCTATCAAAAGCTGAGTAATAGGGCTTCGCCGAGTGAATCACAATGCAGAAGAGATTAAGACGTCTGCCGTTGTGCAGTGTCTATTCAGACTAACAGCTGCTCCGTTTCTGATTAAAATGGGGTTGGGGAGACCTTTTCGAGCAAGTCCCCTTTTTATCCTGCATTGTCCCCACCCTTTCCACCTCCACACACAGGCACCTTCATTTATACTCAGCCACAGCCAGTCACACACACACACACACACACACACACACACACACACACACAGAATAGAATCACAAACACACATTGCATCACACACAGAGCCATCAGCGTGGACACACAGCCACAATGACGCATCCAAGTGTGCAAACACAACCACATCCTCATGCCCAGGTACACAGGCACACGTGGAACAACCGCTCACACACTCACAGCCTCAGCCAGTCTCTTACACAAACACTAAATTACGATCTGTCACAACTGCGGTCTCATTTACGCATGAGATTGCAGCCCGTCACACACACATTCTGCAGTCACAACCAGACACTCAGAGACAGCCTAACCAGAGTCACAGAACCCACACATGCCTGGCAGGTCATGTCCATGTACAGCCCTAAAGCAAGCCCTTTACATGCAGATTCACTCTTGTGGTCACAGTTAGTTACAGACACACGGCCCTTGGTTGGCAGACCATCAGGCGCACTCCTACCCCCACACAGCCACAGTCAGACACAGGCACACCTGGTCACGTGCTTACCCATGACCTCGGCCCAGCCATGTAGGAAGCGATGCTTTTCCTTACACACAGGCACAAAGTTAGTCTGCATCCCTGCAAACCCCCAGCCACAAGTGTGCATGCAGTACAATTCACAAGAACATGTGGGCACAGCCACACCCAGCCACGGGCGTGGCTCTACACACCCCTCCAGAGACTGACCCGAGAGGCAAGACTCCACTTCAAGCCCAAGGGATGACCCCCTGAGCTGGTTTGGAGACCTCTTGGTCCTCAGGGGGCAGGTATCGGGCACTCCATTTTCCAGTCGCTGCAATGCTGTCTCACGAAAAGGGAAATGGAACTGTTTCTGTGGGGTCTTGGAGTATAGAACTTGACCTTGCTGATTTAGACATAGGAAAACTCAGAGCTGTGCAAGGAAGAATGGCTACTTTAGGAAGGAGTGAACTGTCCGTCAGTGGAGGTGTGCACATGGAGGTTGGACAGCCATTTGGCAAGGGTGATGAAGAGGGACTCCAGCCTTGCACAGGGGTGAACTAGATGCCCAGAAGTTCCATCCCAATCCCGATTCTGTGCCCCACGGTCCTTTGGGTCATCTTCCCCTAAGCCCTGCCCCATTAATGACCCCCTTCCTCACTCCACTCTTCAGACAGGAGAAGCCAGGAGTCCTGACTTTCCAATTCTCCCTCTACATGACTTCTTTTCCAAGATCATCTTTAAGCTGATGCTTTCAATATCTTTCCCTAAACCTCTGAGACCCTAACTCTAGGCTCAGGGGCAGACGCTGGTGTAGTAAGCCAGCACTTGTTCGGAGATTTAACTTCCATCTGATTCCGAGAGACCTGGCAGGGCCTTTGGAGACTGACCTGGGTGTTTCCTGGATGGAAGGTGCTAGGTCACCAGACATGGGCAGCTAGAAGGATCTTCACTAGGCAGCTGATCAGTCCCATGGCAGGCTTTGGAAACATCTGAGGACTTCCACCAGGCTGCAGCTGGTGGCTGTCACCTACTGCTCTTCCAGCCTCCTCTCCCTGGGCACCCATCTCCACCCTGGGGGGCATCGCCCTCTATCTTTCCCCCCAGGTGGGCCATTCCCTCAGACCTTGTGCTTTTGCCCATGCTAACCCCTCCGTCTGGGATGTCTTCCCTTTGTCCCCAGTGATACCCGCATTTGTCCAAAACCCATCCACCCAACCTGCCTGCACCATGCAGCCTCAGAAGCCCTGGGCTAGAGTCAATCCTTCCCCCATTCTTCCTCCCACAGCCATTGTTTTCCCCTGCTAGAACGAGTACCATCTGTCTTCTGCTCGAGGGGCGGGGCTAGGCAGAGTGCTCATGCTGCTCCAGGCGGTGGGGGCAGGAGGGCCCCAGAACTGAGTGGACAGGCCTAGTAGCTAGGAACTAGCTCCTCATAGAGTAGAGCCAAGGGCATAGTTGGGAAAACGAATCTCAGATTTGACTAGGGTGTGATTTGGGGCCTGGAGACTGAGTCTGAAGGGGCTGACTACACTGGGGTCTGTTGGGTAAAGTTGCTTAAAGTAGAGGGGTTTGTTATGTGGCCCAGAGAGACCTTGTACAAAGAAATACCAAGCTGGAGGTATCTGGGATTCTGGCCAGGAGCTCTACTGGGGTCTGCGGCCCACCTTTAGGAGCCTGTATGGCTGGCTGCCTTGAAGAGTCAGAGTTTAAGCAGGTCCCAAGGGTCATATCTATAAGGTGATACCCACAACAAGAGAATGAAGAAGCGAGGCCAGAAACCAGAAACTCAAATCCCAAATGGCCCAGAGGAGCCCTTCAGAAGTAAGATGATCTTCTTTTTATGGGCCCTGGTAGGATCTGGGTTCCAGGAGCTTGTTTGGGCACTTAAAGGAGCCACAAAAGGTTGGCACTTACCTCTGTCTATCAGGCACCTGGCCATCCATCCACTTGTGTCTCTCTTCCATTAGATGGGGAGTCTATCCAGGGAAGAACACATTTTATGCCTTTGGGTTCTCCCCTCTGGCTTTGCATAGTGCCTGGCACATAACACATTCTCAGTAGGCTTTTTGTGGCATTGGAATTCTGTCTCTGAATCTGTGGTCTGGACTTGACCTTCAGGCCCTCATAGCTGCCATCACCTGACTTATCTGCAGTGGGTCTCCTTCTGGCTCCCAGGAACAACCCTGCCTGCCCTGGCCTTTGGATGCTTGACCCAAAGTTGCGTTGCCTGTGCTTAACTGGTATCTCACTTGCAGTTCACAAGGCCAGGTCCTATTCCAGGACCCACCACATCATAGTTCTGTTGATGGGATTTTTAGCTTATTCCCCGTTTATTCATCCGACAAACATTCGCTCCACATCGCCATTGGCCAGTTCTCAGTCTTCATCTCCTTGGAGCTGACATTATTCTAACACCGACAATCGCATCCTCCTTCTGAGACTCCTCCTTCACTCACTGCTAGGGCATCACCCTGGCTTGGCTTTTCTCCTCCCTTCCTGACCTCCCCTGCTCCGTCTCCATTGTTGGTTTCCCCCATCTCCCCAACTTCTTAATGCTGCAGTGCTCCAGGTTCCATCCTTATACCCCTTCCTTTTGCCCAACCTCACTTCCCAAGGGACCTCCTCCAAGCTCAAGGCTTTAGATACCATGTATCTGCTGACTACTCTCATGCCCCAGGTGTGTTTCTTTAGCCCAAATCTCTGCCCTGAACTCCAGATAGGTGTATCCACCTGCTTGCTCAACATTTCCATCTGGATGACTATTAGGTCTCTCAAACTTCAGACAAACTCCCGATTACCACCTCCGAACTTCTGCCCCCATAGTCTACTCAAACTTGATACATGGGAACTCCACAAATGGTAACTCTTCCAGTTGCTCAGCCCCAAAACCTTGGAGTCATCCCTCAACTCCTGTTCAGACTCTGTATGAGCCACCCTCATCTCTTGCCTGGATTGCTGCAGGGACCTCACGCTGGTCCCTGCTTCTGCCCTTGCCTTTACCCAAGGCTCTGGCCCCTTGCTTGGTTCTTTCCTACCCCTCTCCTGAGATGCCAACCGCATAGTTATGGCCTCCACCCCAGCACACACCTCTCCCTCTCCCTTGTGTCATCCCGACACTTTGTTCCTGGGAGTCTGGCTCCTGTTCTTCCTATTCGAACTTCCCGATGGTGACATCATCTGAGAAACAATGGAGCCAGTGCCTGTGTCCCTGCTCTATGTTTTCCGTCAGCCCTCTATTACCTCGGGCCCCATATTCTTTGTGCCCATGCTTCACAGTCCCGAGCAAAGAAGACCAGGCCTCAATTCAGTCCCTTGACCAATATCTTGGATGTAAGAGCACAGAGATGGGGGCGCTGAGAGGTGGGAAGATCTTTGCGAGGTGCTCATGTTCCCCCTCTCCCTTAATCCTCACTGTAACCCCGGGAGGCTGGAATACTTTCCCTTCCTCTGGAGGAGGGGCAGGAGAAGAGAGAACTCACTGGACCACAGCTGTACTGCTAGTCAAGATTCGAACCTCTAAGTCTTCTGACTCCTGTGCTCCTGCTTCTTCCACCCTTGGGGTCCTCAGAGATCAGTCCCCTTCCTCCCTTCCCTCTCACCAAGCCCCCATATCCCATTCACAGAAGGGGGGCCCTGAAATGCAGAGTCGGGGAGTACCTCTCCCAAGATCGCAGGTGCAGTGACTGAGCCTGGAGGAGTCCTCAGCCCACCCAGGGGCAGGAGGGGCACACACCCCATGGCCAGGCCCTCCTCCCCCACGGCTCAGTCTCAAGTCCGGAGACCCAGGTCGCACAAGCCCCACTGGCTCCCTGCTGGGGAAGGGAGGGCAGATGTGGCAGCTGTGGCGGGCGGAGGAAATTTCCCCTTTCTGTAGATTGGATCAGTCACTCTCAGAATTGATGGCAACGGCTTCATCACGAAGATCTAATGCTTTAATTATGTTGTGACATGACCTGACACGGGGGTGGCGTTTGATGGATTCTCTGGTGTCATCAGCATGGCCCTGACATAGGAAAGTGGCAGAAGGCAGGGGGGTGGGGGAAGAGGAAGGGCTCCCAGTGGAAGAGGAGTCTTCTCAGGTCCCTCCACCTTTCCCTGCTCCTCGGCTTCCAGGCCAGCTCCAGCAGCAATGGGAGAGGAGGGGAGCAGCTTCCGGGTAGGGGAGGGCTGATGTGCCCTTCGGGGATGGACTGGATCCTGGGAGGGTGCCTGGTGTGAGTGTGTGTGCGTGTGCGCATACGTGAGCATGTGCCTCCATACACAGGGATGTGTCTGAACAGGTAAGAAGGTTCGGATCCATGTTGGAGAAGCCACAGCTGAACTGCTGTCTGGCCTGCGAAGAAGGTCTGGAAGGTGAAGGGTGGGGGTGGGGCACCAGGTTGGTCCGCAGGTCCCGGAGCTGTCAGGAAGCAGAAGGAGCAGATGCACCTGCGTGGCCTTGGAGGCCAGAGCTGAGACCCACGGAGGGAACCTCCAGGGAGGCAGGCTTAGCTGAGCATGTGCTGGGGCTGCGGCCCAGGCGGCCCTGGGAAGCAGCGAGCGACTTGCCCCTGGCCAAGGCTGCCGGGGCTGCAGTGAAGGGCCTTCCTTTCCCTGGTGGCCGCTTTATAACTAATGGCCTCTGGGGCTAGGATTCCCTGTATCTGTGGGGGAGCCACTGAGTGTGTTTCTCTCCTTGTTTCCCCACCCCCGTCCTCCCGCCCGGGTGTGGGCTCAGCGCTTTGCAGTGCCCTCCATGGGGCAAGACTGCTCCCCGCAGCCGGGTGCTCTTGGTCAGGATGCTCTTGTGCGTGGCCCCTCCTCTGACTGCTCTCCCCATCCTGCTCCTGTGGCCGGGCCCTTTCCTCCCCTGGCTGGGCAGTCCCACTCCTCAGTGAGACGGGAGGCTGGCAGGGGGGGAGTGGGGTGCATTGGCGGGGCCCACCTGGGTCAGGGGCTGGGCCAGGTGCTCCACTGGAGCACCTTGCAGAGTCCTCATGACCACCTGTGACTGGGACTGGTTATCCCCGCCTTACGGGGGACGACAGAGAAGCTCAGAGACATGAAGTTGGCTGCCCAAGGCTAGGAAGGAGGAAGGAGAGGATCGCATTGACCTGCATGGCCGACTCTGGAGAAAAAGCTGCAGATCCAAATCGGAATCTCTACCCTCCAGAAGCACAATGTCTGCCCACACCGCTCTCTCCTTCAGCTGGTCCTGCTCTTTCCACTGCTTCCCTCTGCCCTGGCTGGGGGCCCGGGGAGGGCAGCCCAGAGTGGGGAGGAACGCTAGAGCAGGTGTCAGGAGACTGGAGGCTGGTCCAGAATGCCTCAGTCACCAGCCCTGGTTTGGGAAAAGCAGAGATGGAGAAATATGGGACTGGAGGGGCCTTTCAAGCTCAGTTCCATACTATCCTCCCCATCCTACCCCCACTCCATCCCCTCATGGTTCAGAAGGAGAAACCGAGGCCTAGAGAGAAGAAGAGACAGGCCCAGGGTCACTGTGTGTGTTAACAAAGGAGTCAAGATTATGAACGTGGGCTCCTGGGTCAAGGCTTGACCATGTCTGCACTGGGCGGCCGCACTGCCTGGCCTGGTCATGAAAGGCTTCTGGGGGAGCCTTGAGCTTCTTACAGACAGACGAGTTGAAGAAAAGTTGGCCAGAGAAGAGATTCCCAAAGCCCGGGAGGATTTTTGCAGCCCGGAGAAAGCTCTGGAAGTCTATGCCCAGCTCTAAACCCACCAATCCCAGCATCTGTGAAGGATGCAGAAGGCCTGACTGGCTCAGTCTGAGGTTGGTTGGGCTGTGTCTCAGAGAGGTCAAGGTGGGGAAAAAGCAGGAGCCATGGCTTGGTTGTTCCCTAAAACCCCAGCTGCCCTGGCTGCTCTACAATGATGCTCGAGGAAGCTGTGAGAGCAACAGGACCTCGCACATGCGAGTGCAGCAGCAGCATGGGTGTCCAGGCACGGACAGAGGCAGGTGCTCCCGGGCGGACAGAGGCGGGTGCTCCCAGGCACGGACAGAGGCAGGTGCTCATGGGCGCTGCCAAGAGCCTGCCGTCCGGGGCTAGTGGGAAGACTCTGCGGTAGCCCCACGAGTGTGGAATCACGGGTCTGCGCAGGCGAGCGTTGGGAACCAGAGCTGGCTGAGAGAGGAGGCACATGTTCTCCCAGAAGGGCCTGTCTGGATGTAACTGCTATTCTAGTATGGCTGTGCTCCCACCATATGCCTTGGTGGGTCCTCTTAGGTGACCACTCCCCAGGGCTTAGTGTGGCCAAGTATTGTTGGGTGTCCCTGTGTGAAGGTGTTACCAGGTGCAGCTGTATCTGGCCGGGCTGGTATGGACACCTGTTCCTGTCTGAGCATCCCATGGGGAGAGCTGTGTGTTTCGTGAATGTCACTCCAGGCCTAGCCACGGCCCCTAACACAGCTCTGGGCCCCCTCGTAGCCACATTTGTGTGGAATTGTGTGGCCCCATTTGAGACTGTCTCTGAAGGAATCTTGGCCCTATGGCCTGGGGCTCTGAGCTGCTGTGGCTCTATCCCAAGGGACACTGTGGTTCTTCCTAAACCATCAGCATCCGCTGGATTCCAATGCATGGGCAGGGTAGGCCGGGAACTGGCACCAAGACCCCCTTGGGCAGGCCCAGATGATTCTGCCTCTAGGTCCCTGGGCACTCCTGGGGCTTCTCTCAGATGGAGGGAAGGGCAAAGGTGTCCCTAAAACCCTCCCTACTAGGTCTCTTGGGAGGGGTTTAGAGAGCTATCTCCTCCAATGGCCTCATTTGGCAAATGGAGAAACCGAAGTTTAGACAGGAAGTGACCTGCCCCAGATCAAATTCCAGGAGTATATTCCAACCCTGAGATAAAGCTGATGACACCAAATGTGCAAACTACATTTTACAGTCTCCAACATAGGCCTTAAGATGCCCATTTGACAGATGGGTATTAACAGTAGGCATTGGAACTGCTCTGGCCTGGAATTCTGGTCCTGACTCCATCACTTACCTGATACGTGACTTTGGATCATTCGCACTCTTCTCTGAGCCTTTTTTCTCACCGTAAACTGAGAGAATTGACGTGTTCTCTCTTTTTTTTAAAGATTTTATTTATTTATTTGAGAGAGAGAGAATGAGAGATAGAGAGCACGAGAGGGAAGAGGGTCAGAGGGAGAAGCAGACTCCCCGCTGAGCAGGGAGCCCGATGTGGGACTCGATCCCGGGACTCCAGGATCATGACCTGAGCCGAAGGCAGTCGCTTAACCAACTGAGCCACCCAGGCGCCCTGATGTGTTCTCTTTTTAAGTGCCCTGTTCCAGCATGAACCTTCTCAGTCCTAGAGGCTGGAGGTCAGTACGACCTGGGGATTGTGTGCACCTGTTGGGTGATCCTTATTCAGGGCTTAATTATGGCTGAGTATTAAGCATAGACCAGAGGAGACAGTGGTGAACCTGAGGTCATAGAGTGAGTTGGTGGCAGTATTTGGATGAGAAGGACGCTCCTGACCCCTTACCAGTGCCCACTCTATCGAAGAGCTTCTCCCACCCTCTCTCTGGGCCTGTGGGTATCAGGGACTTATTGATATAACCCCACGGGCCTCCCTGAAGTTGTCTTGTCACTTCCCAAAGTCACATGCCTCCCATGTCCATGCCAGGCAGGTATTGTGCTAAAGATTGTTCTCTCCATTCCCTTATTCAGTCCTAATAGGAGACCATTTTACAGACGAGAAAACTGAGGCTCGGTGAGTTAAGAGATAATAATTGCTCCTATTTTTGAGTTTTCCTTGACTGAAAGCAAGACCCTATGCTGGCCACCCACTGAAATGAAGGGAGGGGGACAGTCCAGCCTCCAAAATAACCCTGCCGAAGAGTGCCAAGACCTGCACGGGATTTGCCAGCCTGATTTAGACAGCAATTTGCATACAATTTACCCAGAAAGCTGCACTGTGAAAAATATAATTACTTTTTTAATATTCTTGCTCTGATGTGAATGCTTACCGCCCGGTAATGAATTACTTGCTTAATGAAGATAAACCTGAATTGGAGATGCACTTTGGAGAGCTGCTGGGGCAGCCGACTTGAAGCCATCATTTGCAGCTGTTAATCTCTGAAATTGATGCCCTTGTTGGTAGGATCATAAATTGAGGGGAAAATCTATGAGCCCCAGCGCCACCAGTAACTTACTCCGTGGCACTGGTGGAGTCACCTGGCCTCTGTGTCTCAGTTCCCTCATCTGTAACAGCAGTATGGGGGTATGAGAGAATCGTCGGAATGTAGGCATGGAATGGACCTTCATCCAAGAATGAGCATCTACAGTGTGTCAGGTGAGAGCCAGAGGGAGGAAGTGATTTTTTTTTTTCAAAGACACACATAGACTGAGGGACTTGTGAATCAAAACTATGCAGTGTAGCCACGTCTTTGCTCCCAGGTGCTATATTTGGATCCTTGCTCCTAAATGGACTCTAAGCTACCTTCTGGCTGCTGGTGATGGAAGAGAGTGCCTGGCTGGAGTCAGATCCTCGTAGGAGAAACAAAACCTATGGTCAGGTGTGGCCACTGGAAACTACCTATTCTTATACTTGATGCTGGCCAATTCCAGGGACCAGTCAGAGCAGAGGCCAAGAATCTTCAAGCCCTCCTTCCCAGTATTTTCTCAACATACACACACAGGTCAGGACTGGGGGCTCCAAGACAAGAAGTCACCAGTTTAGTAAATACGTATTTACCACCTTCTATCATAAGGTGTTAAAAAGGCTCTAGGGGTACTATGAATAAGGCCAACAAGGTCACTGTCACAAAGACCTGGAATTCTAGAAAGTGTGGCAACCACCTAGAAATAATGAGTCAACTGGTAATAAAGATACTGTCAGATAGTGATAAATGCTGTAAAATTTTTTAGTGGATAGTATGACATTGAGCGATTGAGGAGATTATTTTGACTTGTTAGCCAAAAAGACCTTGTAAGGAGGTGGTACTTAGGCTAAAATCTAAACAACATTAAGAAATCATCCCCGTGGGGCGCTGGGCTGGCTCAGTCCATGGAGCGTGTAACTCTTGATCTCAGGGTTATGAGTGCGAGCCCCATGTTGGGTGCAGAGATGATTTTAAATAAATAAATAAATGAATGAATGAATGAATAAATAAATAAATAAAATCTGAAAGAAAGAAAGAAATCATCCTTATAAATATCAGGAATGTGGTTCCAGGTAAGATCTGAAAAGTAGGCTGGAGCCAGATCAGAAGAAGCCTTATAGATTATAGAAGGGACTTTGGATTTTATTCTTAGTGCAAGGAGCAGCCATTGGATGTTTTCATAAAGGGAGTGATATGATTTATTGACATTTTAATAGATTGCTCTATAAGAAAAAAATAGAAAATCTGGATAGCTCTATATCTACTATAGAAATTGAATTTATAATATAAAAATTTCCCACCCAGATGGTTTCACTGGTAAATTCTATCAAATATTTAAGGAATAAATAATACCAATTATACACAAACTCTTCCGGAAACTAGAAGAGAAAGGAACATACCCCAGTTCTTCTACTGGTTCTTTATTTTTGTACAACTATCCCTAAAAGTAGTGGCTTAAAACAATAATCTATTATTATTATATCTCACGGTTTAGACAGGCCACAGTCTTATCTGTGCTCTATAATATCTGGGGCCTCAGCAGGGCTGGGGTGACTCAAATGTCTGGGGGCTATAACAATTGGAAGCCAGCTGAGCAATCTTTCTCTCCCTCTCCACACGGCCTCTTGGTTAGTGTAGGTTTCCCCACAGCAGGGTGGCCTCAATTCCTGCATGGCGGATTGGGGCTCTAAGTGTGAGCATTCCAAGAGGCCTGGGAAGAAGCTGCAAAGCTTCTTATGACCTAGCTTTGGAAGGACACATCTGTGGGCCAAGCCAGTCATTGAAGCAGCACAAATTCAAAAAGAAGAGACTGAGACTCCACCTCTCAATGGAAAGCAGCAAAGAATTTGTGGCAGTATTTAATCTAACACACCTCTGCTGCCAAAACCTGACAAAGACATTACGAGAGAAGGAAATGATAGTTCAATACAACTCATAAACAAAGATGTAAAGCTCCTTAACAAAATATTATCATATCAAGTCCAACAACATATAAAAAAGAGAAAATATTATCACTAAGTGTGGTTTATCCTAGAAATGCAAAGTTTAACATTAAAAAGGCAATCAATTTAATTCGTTACATTAACAGAATAAAGAAGAAAAAGCATAACATCATCTCAATAGATGCAGTAAAGGTATATTTGACAAAATCCAACACCCATTCATGATTAAAAAAAAAAAAAACCTCTCAGCAAACTAGGAATAGAGGGATAAAGGACATCTGTAATGAACCTACAGTTAATACCAAACTTACTAGTGAAAAAAATGAATGCTTTTCTCCACTTCAGGAACAAGGCAAAGATACTTGCTTTCATCTCTTCTATTCAACATTGTACAGCAAATCCTAGCCAGTGCAATAAGGCAAGAAAAGGAAATAAAAGGTATGAGGCCTGGAAAGGAAGACGTAAAACTGCTTTTATTTATAGATTCTAAGGGATCCTTAAAACAACCCCCAAACTAATGAGAGATTTTGACATATTTGCAGGATGCAAAGTTGATATACAAAAATTAATTGTATTTCTGTATAGTAACAGTAAGAAATTGGAAAATGGAAATTTTAAAAATTTATTTATAATAACATAAAAAGCACAAAATACTTGGAAAAATATTTAGAAAAAAAGGCAAAAATCTCTGTACTGAGTACTATAAATCAGTGTTGAAGAAGACCTAAGTAAATAGACTGATAGACTATATTTATGGATTAGAAAACTCAATATTGTTAAGATGTCTGGTGTGCCTAAACTGATCTTTAGATTCAAAGCAATTTCAAGCAAAGCCCAGCAAAATTTTTTGTTGCTGTTAAGATAACAAGATCATTCTAAAATTTATGGGAATATTCAAAGGAATTAAATAGCCAAGATAGTTTTGAAAAAGAACCAAGTTTAATGACTCACCCTAGCTGATTTAAAGAAATACTTTAAGCATAGTCTTTTAAGGGAGCAAAAAGACCAGATGGTATAGCCTCTCTGCATCCATTTTTGGTTATTGGTATGGACCAGATGAGAAAAGATGGGAACTCAGACTCTGGTCTGAGGACCAATCAAGGAGTTAGAGAGAGATGAAAGGTTTGGGCTATATTTTAGAGATTGAGGCAGTGAGATTTGTAGATGATTGTAGGTGAGGGATGACAGACAGGGAAGAATCAAATGTGATTTTGACTTGAGCAACTGGGTACTACTGGCGTGACTTAATGAGATGGGAAAATTGGTGGAGAAAATGGATTAAGAAGAGAAGGGTCGAGTGTCTGTTCCATATGTATTAAGTCTAAGAGACCCAGGAGGCCTATACGGGGAGGTGTCAAACAGGCTGTTAAATATGTAGGTTTGGATTCTGGGGAGAGATCAAGGACTTGAAATATACATTCTGGAGTCAGTGCAGAGACGATACATAAAGCCCTAGGACTGGATGAGATCATCTAGCCAGGGGGAGTAGAAGGAAGAAGAGGGAGGGCCAAAGATGAGTCCCTGGAGCACTCTCACCTTTAGAGGGAAGAGAAGCCCCAGGGCTTAACACAGGAGCCTGGGAAGAAAGGTAGGAGGGCAGTCAGGAGAATGGGGTACAGGGACGGTCATGGGGATTGGAGAGCGGAGACGTGAGACATAGGAAGAGAGTAACTCCCATTGTCTGGTGTCTTCCCCGTGCCAGGCGCTGTCTCAGGACAACGTTGTGAAGTAGGTATCATTGTTCAGGAGACTCAGATTGAAGTGACTTGTCCCAGTCATATAACCGGGAAGCGGAGAGCCTGGTTTTCAGCCAGACCCAGCTTGGCAGTTCTT
The DNA here is from genome assembly GCF_003265705.2 of Callorhinus ursinus. Taxonomy (NCBI): domain Eukaryota; kingdom Metazoa; phylum Chordata; class Mammalia; order Carnivora; family Otariidae; genus Callorhinus; species Callorhinus ursinus. Next base: position 4,829,921 of record NW_027397080.1, on the reverse strand, counting down.
TCCACCAACCCCATCCTGCTCCCTTCTGCCAGTGCCTCCAACAGGAGGTGCAGGACTGGGGGAAGGCACTTAACAGTTTCTCATCAGTAGCATGTTCACCTTTGAGGGTTATGAGGATAAAATGAGATCATCTGTGTTAAGCACCTGGTCTCGCTTGACTGAGTAGGCCCTCGGTACCCAACGTTGACTGTGGAGTCCTATGGGCACCGAGACCACTGCTGGGGGAGGCTGGGAGGGGCTGCGGCAGGCTTCCTGGAGGAGATGCAATGTGAGCTGAGGACTCAGTGATTCCAAACACTGATGAAGTTTCCAGTGGCTCATGGGTGAAATGAGGAAAAGGACGATGCAGTGGGGTTTACGGAAGCTAGATGCGTTCGATGTAAAGGATTACTTTTTGTCCTGAGATTCTGTCCTTCCTACTTGGTTGGCATTAAAGCACTCTTTTTATGAAACCGTCATGGGTAGAGGATGATAGTTATATTTTAGATATCCTTCCTAATGAAATGAAAACTTGGCAACCTTCCGTCATTCTCCAAACTTTTGAAGTTTTTAACTGGTTGATGAAATTCCAAAATCTGAGATCCTCTGACAGCTGGAGTGCAGAGGGCATTCTTGGCAGAGGTTGCTGCATGGGCAAGCACAAAGGTGCAGGGAAAGGCACAGTGTGCTCTGGAACTGCAAACAAGTGGCAAGAGTAGCAGGAACACAAGGGGAGCAGGGTTTCTAGGGGGTCTGAGCAAGGAACCAGGAGGCCAAGTCCTGGGTTCGGGGTGGTCACCCTACTGAAATGCCCACCCTCAGACTTTCAGGTGCCCAAACTGACAGGGGAAGTCACTCTGGCCTGAGACTGCTCCCGAGAGCACCCCCATGACCCCGCAAGGGTGTATGGGTGGGCGCGCACGCATGCGCAGAGGCGCAGGAATCCTTGTGAACCTTAAGGAGGCCAGGAAGAAGGGAACATTGAGGACTGAAGGGTCCTGGCCTAATCAGTCTTGAAGAGACACACAGGATGGAAAGGGAAGCCAAGAAGGGCAGTGGAGAGAACACCAGGACGATCTAAGTGGGGATAGCAGAGTCTGCGTGTCTGGGCACAAGTGTGGTGTGTGTGTATGTGTGTGTGTGTGTGTGTCCCTGAGATCACATGTGTCTGTGTGCTTGTACATTTGTACCCTACATCGTGTGTGCCTATTTCTTGCATATGACACTTGAAGGTGGAGCTGGGGGAGGGCAAATTCTTGATCCCGTGCCCTCTCGCCCTCCTGGGACCTCGTCAGCCTTGAGGCCACTCAGGCTAGAGTGCTGGGGTGTGAGAGGCCTTGTGGATAGTGTGGGGGCTTCCAAAGCCCTGCTCCCGGCCTGGTTCCATCCCGTAGAGGCTCTGTTGGCCTCTCTGCAACCTCCTCCGTCCCCCACCTCAATGTCTCCCTCCGGGGCTGCTCTTGGGCTCCAGACTGCTCCCTGTGCCTGTGAGCAGACCCGCCCTCCTCATCACCCACCTCCTCTCCCTGCTCAGGCCCCCTCCTCCGGGCTTCTCCAGAGTCAGGCCTCTGTGGTGGCGCTGGGTCACAGGGAGCTCCCCCCCGCGGTGACTTGCCCTTGCCCCTTGGCCTCTTGGCCCACGTGCAGGAGGCTGCCAGGGGGAGTTCGGCACAGAGAAAAAGTGGGGTAGTGTGGGCAGGTGTGTCTGGGGGTGAGGGCACCCCGTGAGCGCGTGTCCGTGTTAAGGATGACAGGTGTATCTGAGAGCAATGGCACGCCCACTTCAGAGAGCTGTTGGCAGCACCGAGGGGCGAGGTGTGTGCGGCACAGACAGCGTGTGAAAGCGCATGGAGGAAGGGGTGCGAGGACACGCTCACATTTATCAAGCGTCCACTGTTAGCCAGGCAGGACGCTAAGTGCTTCGCTCAGATTATCTCATTTAATAAGTGTGACAGCGTGTGAGAAGGTGAGAGAGGGCGGAGCGGGCAGGTGGCTGGGAGCGCTCCCTCACCGCACCCCAGCAGGGCCACCCCAGGCGTGTCTGAACCAGGCCTTGGGTTGGGGAGCCACCTCGCAGCTCCTCACCATATGGAGACTGGCAGCAGGAGGGAAGGGCCGATTCCCTGCGGTCCAGCCTGTCTTCCCCTCCTGCCCTCGGCGCCCAGGGATGGGCTGACGCCCTCAGGGGACAGAGGGCTCCCTCTTTCTCATCTTTTCTCCCACTGTGCTTAGTACAGGGCCCAACACTCAGCAGGGGCTTAAGCAGCCCCTGTTCTTTAGCAGAGAGTGAGGCAGACCCTAGAAACATCTGTACATTGGTTCAGCCTGGTCTTTACTCTGTAAATGTCACATGGGGGAAAGGAGAACCCCCATGGGTCAGAAGCCAGGCCCCAGAAACGAAGGGAGCAATGGCTGAAGCTGTCTGAGCTGAGGCTCAACGGCTAATGGGGCTGCGAGACGTGAGGGCGTGGGGCTCCCGGGCCCCACCTGAGGCCTCAGGGCCCACTTCTGATGCTCATTGCTTTATCTCACTCCATTTTGGTGCTGGGTTTCAGGTAAGTGAAAGCGCTTGGAAATGAGGACTGCGGTCTCTTGTCACCCAGGTGGTAACGCGGCGGGGGACTGATGGCAAGAATGCCATAGATTTCTAGAGGAAAAGTGACAAGGAAGAGGGAAGGAAGGAGGAGGAAGGGAGGGAGGGAAGGGGAAGGGAGGGAGGAGGGAGGAAAACCATGGAGGTAAATGGAGTCTCTCCTACCCCTGCATCAACCACCCCATGGGGGCAGAACAGTCACTTAGAGATGAGTTATAGAAGTGTCAGAGGACCCTGAGCAACAGCAGTAGGGAGGGCTTCCAGGAGGAAGCGGGTGTGCCCTGAAGCACAGAAGGATTGCCACAAGGAGGGGCCTGGAGGGAAGAGCTCCAGGAAGGGCCAGCAAGCATGTTTGGAGGTCAAATGCACATCCAAAAGAACAATCACCTCCTACCCTCTCCCCGTGATTGTAATGATTGTAATTTTCACAAAAATGCTAATATTAGTTATCATTTATTGAGTATTATCAGAGAAATACAATATTATTCCTGCATGAGGAAATCAAGGTTCAAAAAGGCAAAGGTACTTGCCCAAGGCCTCATGTAGAAGCAACGCTGGGATTTGAACCCAGGGTTTTGGCTTCAAGCCTCCTGTGCTGACTGACTCCTGTCATGCTGCTGCCCAAGCCAAAGCCCACCCCTGCTGGCTCTCTGAAGTGTGGCACCACCACAAGCCAGGCGCTCAGGCTCAAAACCTCATCGGCTCCCCCTCCAGCACCACTTCTGGCAGCCACCCGATTCTGAGTATACTTCCTCCCCAGGATGGAAATCAGACAGACCTGGGTTCCAATCCTGCTCCATCACTTGTCAGCTGTGTGATCTTGGGGGAAGTCACTTAACCTCTCTGTGCCTCAATTTTCTTGACTGAGGGAATCGTAATGGCACTGAGAGGATTGTGGTGAGATTTTAACCAGTGAATGCCCATAAAGAACTGAGCACAATGTTTGGCAGAAGAGATACTTGGGAAACACGAGCTATTTTTATTTCCACTAAACTACACGCAGTATCGATAACTGCCCTGCACAAGACCCCGTCACTCCTGCTTTCTACCTTGCAGATGAGCAAGGCAGATTGGCCAGAAATCCCAGAACACATCATGCTATCTGCACCGGTCGGTTGGTTCGCTCAGGCCGGGGGCTTAACCAATGGAAATTTATTTTCTCGAAGTTCTGGAGGCTGGAAGTCCAAGATCAATAAGAAGTGTTGGCAGATTGGTTACTCTGAGGGCTCTCTCCTTGGCCTGCAGATACATGGTCTTCCCTCTGTGTGTGCACCCATCCCTGTCTCTTTGTGTGTCCAAATTCCTTCTTCTTACAAGAAAACCAGTTGGATTGGCTGAGGGCCGACCCAGATGACATCATTCAACCTTAATTACCTCTTTAAAGGCCCTATCTCCAAATACAGCCACTTTCTGAGGGATTAGAGTTTAGTGCTCTGACACACAAATTTTATGGGGGACACAATTTACCGAATAATACTATCTTCCTTCTCTGGGTATTTGCTCATGTTGCCTTTCTCTCTGCCTGGGACACTGTCCATATTCTCCCCTCCCCTACTCCTGAAGACCTCCTACTCATCATCTAAAACTAAGCCAGAGCATCACCACCTCCAAGAAGTCTTCCTGGCTAGGCTTCCCACAGCACACCACGCCTACCTATATCATGTCATGCACCACACTCTAAGAATTGTCTTTTCTTTTTTAAAATTTTGATTGATTGATTGATTTAGAGAGTGAGTGGGTGGGGGCAGAGAGAAAGGGAGAAAGACAATCTCAAGCAGACTTCCCGCCGAGCGTAGAGCCTAACGCAGGGCTCGATCTAACGACCCTGAGATCATGACCTGAGCTGAAATTAAGAGTCGGGCGTCTAACTGACTGTGCCACCCAGTGCCCCTAAGACTTGTTTTTCTCATACTGGCTGTCTCCCCTGCTCAGGTAGATGCCTGTTGTTTTGATCTGTGCAGCATCCCTTGTCCTTCTGATAGTAACATCTTCCTCATAGGGAAGAAAGGACACTCCCACTCTCCCTCCCCTTCTTTGTGGCCTCTTTAACCTTTCACCTCCTCACAGGGCCCATCTCCAAATACAGTCACACTGGGGGTTAGGGCTTCAAGATATGAATGGGGGTGAGGACACAAGCATTCAGTCCACAACAGTTAATGAGAACGTGGAGGAATTGGGACTCTCATATCTTGTTGGTGGAGATGAAAGATGGGGCATTAAATCACGGCTCCTGCTTCTTGCCCCCAGGATGAACATATGACTCCAACTAGAGTCCTTCCTTGAGCTTTTCATCTATGAATGCTGGATGAGAAGATACTTCCGTTTTCTCAGGGATCCAGAATGATGTAAGCCTGGAACTTGGTGTAGTCATGCCTCCTTCTAATCCCGCTATGAAGGGCCTTCATTCTGTAGGGGGCAGAGTGAAGCTCAGGCCCAGAGGGAACACCTACTATGGGCCAGATTCTTTACCGAAATCTTAAATTTTTATATTTCAATTTCTAGTGTTTTGGATAGGTAACACAGTCAGGAAGTTGTACAATAAGAAGGTTGTTTTATACCTGCTCCTGTCAAGCCCATTACCCACCTCCCCACACATGGATAATCACTCTATCATCTATCTATCTATCTATCTATCTATCTATCTATCTATCTATCTATTTTACAGAAGGGGGAGGGGCAGAGGGGGAGAAAGAGAGAGAATCTTGCAGTAAGCTCCTGCCCGTTGTGGAACTCGATCTTCTACACCTTGTCTATTTTCCTTTAACAATATATTCTGGTATACTTTCCATAAAGTACTCTGTGATCCTTCTCTTTCTTTTTTACAGCTGCATAATATTTCAACGTGGGAATGAACTACACAGTTCCTAATGAGGTACACTGGGATTATTTCCAATGTGTTGCAACAAATAGGCTTTGTATGTATCATTTTACGTGAGTATAAGAGTATATGCAGGCTTAATAATAAAATGATAACCCAATTGAAAAAACTGGGCAAAGTATTTGAATAAACATTCCTCTAAAGAAGAGATACAAATGGTTGATAAACACATGAAAAGATACTCACCATCATTAGCCATTAGGGAAATGCAAATCCAAACCACAATGAGATACCACTTCACACTCACCAGCATGGCTATAATCAAAAAGACAGACAATCCTGAGTGTCAGTGTCTTAGTCTCCTCAGGTTACTATAACAAAAATACCACAGACTGGTTGGTTTAAACAACAGAAATTTATTTCTCATAGTTCTGAAGGCTGAAAAGTCTAAGATCAAGGTGTTGGTCCATTTGGTTTCTTTTTTTTTAGCATTTTATTTATTTATTTGAGAGAGAGAGATTATGAGCAGGGGGGAGGGGCAGAAGGAGAAGCAGACTCCTTGTTGAGCAGGGAGCCCGATGCGGGACTCAATCCCAGGACCCTGAGATCATCACCTGAGCCGAAGGCAGACGCCCAACTGACTGAGCCACCCAGGCGCCTGGCCAGTTTGGTTACTTGTGAGACTTCTGGCTTGTAGAAGGCTGCCATGTCACTGTTTACTCAATGGACTCTTCTTCATGCACCTGCAGAGAGAGGAGAGAGAGCTCTAATAGAAACAATCCACATGTCCATCAACTGATGAACAGGTAAACATGTGGTATGTCCATATAATGGAATATTATTAAGCAATAAAAACAATGAATTATTGATCCAAACTACATTATAGATGAAACTTGAAAGCATTGTGCTAAATGAAGGAAGCCAGTCACAAAGGGTCACATATTGTATGAATTCCATTTATATGAAATTTCCAGAATAGGCAAATCTATGGAGAGAGAAATCAGATTCGTTGAGGGAATTGGTAGGAAAGGAGAGAGACTGCTCATAGCTATGGAATTTCTTTTGGGGGAGATGGAAATCTTTTAAAATAGATTGTACTACTCTGTGAATGAACTGGAGTCACTGTATTTTACAGGTTAAATTTTACAGGTGAATTGTGGGGTATCAGAAATATATCTCAAAAGAACTGTTGACATAATAGGGTTCTAGGACTGCAACTGTTGGGCAAAAGGGTAAATGCATTTAAAATTTGATAAATATTGACACATTTGGCTTCTTAACATTTTCACTCCCAGTAGTGGTATATGAAAGTGCAAGGCAGGTACAATTTTCTCTATTTTATACAGAAACTCAGGCATGGATAGTCCAGTGTCACACAATAAATAATACCCAAGATATAACTGAAATCAGGACTGTCAGCCTCCAAAGCTTATGCTTTTGCTGCATCCCATTCATTTGGTGTTTTTCCAATAGACATTTGATCTTCTAAAAACAGCAACAAGAACTTTTGATTGCATTGATTTTCTCTATTATTTTTCTGTTTTCTATGTCATTGATTTATGCTTTGATCTTTGTTATTTCTTCTTTTCTGCTGACTTGGGCTTAATTTACTCTTCTTTTTCTAGTTCTTAAGGTAGAAGCTGATGACACTGATTTGAGACCTTTCTTCTTTTCTAATTTATGTGGTTAGTTCTATAAATTTTCTTCCTAATACGTTTTTAGTGTCATTCCTCAAATTCCGACATATTGTATTTTCATTTTCATTCAGTTCAAAATATTTCCTAATGTTCTTTATGATTTCTTCTTTAACCAATGGGATATTTAGAAGTATCTTAATGAGTTCCCAAATATTTAAGGGATTTTCTAATTTAATTCCATTATTGTCAGAGAACATACTTTGTCTAATACTAAATTTATTAAAACTTGTTTTATGGTATTGGTAAATGTTTTATGTGGATATTAATAATGTGTACTCCACTGTTATTGAGTGAAGTGTTTTATAAATGTCAAGGTTAGGCCAAGTTGGTTGATAGTGTTTAAGTCTACTATATTCTTGCTGATTTTCTGCCTGCTTGTTCTAGTGACTATTAAGAAAGGGATATTGAAATATTGCCAAATATGATTGTGGATTTTCTCATTTATCTTTGCAATTCTATCAGTTTTTGGTAGTATTTAAATTTATATTTAAAGTGGGTTGCTTGGGGCACCTGGGTGGCTCAGTTGGTTAAGCAACTGCCTTCGGCTCGGGTCATGATCCCGGGGTCCTGGGATCAAGCCCCACGTTGGGCTCCCTGCTTGGCCAGAAGCCTGCTTCTCCCTCTCCCACTCCCCTGCTTGTGTTCCCTCTTACACTATCTCTCTCTCTGTGTCAATTAAATAAATAAATAAAATCTTTAAAAAAAATAAAGTGGGTTTCTTGTAGGCAAGCAGTATGTAGTTGAATCTTGCTTTGGATAAACAATCTGACAATCTTGGCCTTGTAAGTGTGGTTTTAGACCATTTACAGTTAATGTGATTATTAATATGAATAGGTTTAAATTTACCTTCTTACTATTTGTTTTTATTTTTTTCCATGTGTTTGTTGTTCCTTTTCCCCTATTTTTCTGATTGGGTTTTTTAAAATTTCATTTTATCTCTTTTATTGTTTTAATTAGCTATATATATATATATATATTAGTGGTTACTTTGGGGTTTATAGTACACATCTTTAATTTATCCCCATCTATCTTCAAGTAACATTAAACCACTTCATGTATGGAATGAGAATCTTACAATAGTATATGCTTTCATTTCTCCCCTCCCAGCCTTTATGTTATTGTTGTCACACATTTTACTTCTATATGTGTTATAAACCCAGAATACTTGTTATATTTTTATTTGCTTTAACCAATAAATTCTCTTTTAAATATATTTTTAAATAAGAAAAAATATATTTGATATTTTTCCACATAGTTATCATTTCCAGAGGCCTTCATTCTTTTGTGTCGATCAAATTTCTGTTTGGCATAATTTTTCCTTCTGATTCAAGGATTTCCTGTAGCATTTCTTATAGTGCAGGGTTTGTTTGTTTTTTTTTTAAGATTTTACTTATTTATTTGATGGAGAGAGAGTGAAAGAAGGAGAGAGAGCACAAGCAGGGGGAGAGGCAGAGGGAGAGGGACGAGCAGGCTCCCTGCTGAGCAGGGAGACCAACATGGGGCTTGATTCCAGGATCCCGGGATCATGACCTGAGCCAAAGGCAGCTGCTTAACGACTGAGCCACCCAGGTGCCCCTTTTATAGTGCAGTTTTGGTAATGATTAATTATTTCAGCTTTTCTTTTTTTAATCATGGAAGAAGTCTTTATTTCACCTTTGTTTTGAAATATATTTTCAGTGGGTATAGAATTCTAGATTGATGGGGGTTTTTGTTTTATTTTTTATATTCTGTACTTTAAAGGTGTTGTACCACTGTTTTCTGACTTGAATTCTGTCTGAGGAGAAGCATGCTGTAATTCTTATTTTATTTCTTTGTGTGTCACGTGTCTCTTTTTCTCCGGCTGTTTTCCTGATTTTCTCTTTATCACTGGTTTTAAGCAATTTTATTATTATAAAGTTATAATAATAAACTTGCCTTGGTGAAGTTTTATTTGTGTTTCTTGTGCTTGATGTTCTTTGAGATTTTTGAACCCCTGGTTTAGTTTGTCAAATTTGGAAATTTTTGACTACTATTTCTTCAAATATTTCTGCTCCCCTCCTCTTTTGGGGACTCCAATTACATATATATTAGGCCTGTTAGAGTTGTCCCACAGTTCACTGATGATCTGTCCATGTTAAAAAAAATTTTTTTCTCTCTACTTCATTTGGGATCTTTTTATTGCTATGTCTTCAAATTTACTAATCCTTTCTTCTGTGTCATCAAATCGGTTGTTAATCCCATTCAGTGTATTTTTCATCTCAGACACTGTGTTTTTCATCTCTAGAAGTTAAATTTGGCCTCCCCCCCACCAACATTCTCCACTTAACATGATCAATCTTCACTTTAGCTTTTTGAGCATATGGAATATAGTTACATTGTTTTAATAACCTTATATACTAATTCTATCTTCTGTGTTATTTGGGGGTCTGTTTATATTGATTAACTTTTCTCCTTATTAAGGGTTGTATTTTTCTGTTTTTCATGCATGTTAGTTTTTGGTTGGATTCCAGACATTGTGAATTTTACCGTGTGTGCTGGCCATTTTAATATTCTTATAACTGTTCTTGAGCTTTGTTCTAGGATGCAGTCAAGTTACGAAAAAGAGTTTGATTCTGTTGAGACTTGCTTTTCAACTTTATTAGGCAGGACCCTCACCTTTTTTCCCCAAGGATACTGAAGCAGTATCCTTCTAAGGCATCAATTTGATGCCCCATGACTTATGAGGTTTTTCACTCAGATTGGCAGGGAGACAAACCATTCTGGGTCTTGTGTGTACTTTGCAAATTGTTTCCTCTGCTCCTTTGGGTTGTTCTTCCCTCAAACTCAGATAGTTTCCTCACATACAAGTGCTGCTCAATATTCAGTTGAAGGCTTGAAGGGAACTCTCTGTAGGTCTTTGAAGCTGTCTCTCTGTAAGGCTCTGTTCTCTGCAGTTCTCTGCCCTGTGAACTCTGGTTGCTTTGGCCTCCCCAGACTCCCTGTTCTGTCTTCTCTATGCAGAGAGGCAGCTGGAACCCTGCTCCCTGTGCTGCAGGCTGGAAAATCTCCAGGCAGAAGCTAGCAATCAGAGGGCTCACCTCATTAGTTTCTCCTCTCTCAGGGGTTGCTATTTTGTGCTGCCTGATGTTCAGTGACTGAAAACTGTTGTTTCATGTATTTTATGTGGGTTTTCAGTTGCTCAGAACAGAGGGTACATTGACTCCCTGTATTTTCCTTTTCCCAGAAGCCCTATAACTGCATTTTATATTTAACTATTACTATAATCTTATATATTAGGAATGATTATCCCCATTTTACAGATGAGGAAAATTGAGGCTTAAAGAATGAGTTACAGTAGTGTGGGAGGCAGAATAATCTAACAGATAAAAAGATGGATTGTGGGGGCACTTGGGTGGCTCAGTCGTTAAGCATCTGCCTTCGGCTCAGGTCATGATCCCGGGGTCCTGGGATTGAGCCCCGCATCGGGCTCCCTGATCGGCGGGAGGCCTGCTTCTCCCTCTCCCGCTCCCCCTGCTTGTGTTCCCTCTCTCGCTGTGTCTCTCTCTGTCAAATAAATAACTAAAATCTTAAAAAAAAAAAAAGATGGATTGTGTAGCCAAACCTCTGGATCTGGCTCTCAGATTCCCCATTTATTCGTTGTGTGACCTTTTGGATAAATTCTTTAATGTCTCTGTGCCTCAGTTTCCTCACCTGTACGAGTGGAATGATAATAATAAAAACTACCCGATGGGGTTGTTAATGAGAATTAAATGAGTTAATATGTAACTGGCATATAGTTACTATGTAAGTATCAGTTATTATTATGAAGGTAGAATAGTTGACAAACCTAGAGCTGAGTGGCAGGCAAACTCATTTTGAATTCCAGCTCCATCACTAACTTCTTGTGAAACCTTAGCCATGTGTATCATTCAGGGTTCAGTTAGAGATGCAGAACGACTAGGCGATCCCTACCAGAGCTGTGCAGGAAAGGGAATTCTGGGAAATGTAGTTCAGCTGAGCTGAGGGGACAACATCACAAAGCCGTCACACCATGCCATTTATCTGCTCCGAGAATCTAGTTCCTCATCTGTGAGATGGGATAATAATATCCTTCACCGGATGAAATGAGATCATGCACATGAAGCGCTTGGCCACGCTGTCTAGCTGGGGTTCAAGAAATGGTTCTTACTGCCCAGGATCCCAGCGCTAATAATGGCCAGGGGCATGCTCTGTCCCCCAGATCTGTTGCTCTCCCCCCTTCACCATGTGGCCTCCCCATGCCGAGCCTGGAAGTATGGAAATGAGTAAGACAGTTCCTACACCCCCGGTAGAGCAGTAGATCAGGGGCCCCAGTGAGTATAATAGAGGACAGGAAAAGGAAAGCAGTCACTATTAACGGGAGCCCCTCCAAGACTGGCTCTGAGCTGGATCCTCTACAGCAGGACACAGAGGAAGGGATCCAGGATCTACTGCATGCCAGGCACTGTACATGACCATCCTATTGAGTCATCACCGCTGAAAAATAGGATGGATAGTCTTATTATGCCTGTAATACAGACAAGGGAACTGAGAGTCCAAGAAATTAAGCCACTCGCCCTGGGTCACAGAGTGACCAGATGACAGAGCCCCTGAGTCCCACGTGATGGCTAGATCGGTGGTGGAGGCGGCAACGTGGGGTCATCCCGGGGGTGGTGGCTCTCCTGAGCTGGAAGCCAGGGCTGGCTCTGAGCCCCCGGGGACCGGCCAGCCTCCATGCCTGTGTCTGCCCGTGGGCGGTGGGCACGCCGGTGGTGGTGGCGGTGGCAGCGGCGGGCGGCAGCAGGGAGACAGTCACACCTCGCTGTTTTGTAAACTGTTTCTCACAGCTTGTTTGTTCCGGGTTAGGGCTGGAGCGGCACCGTATGGAAGTGTGACTCATTGTTTAATGTGGCAGCTCATTAGCAGAGCTTGTTGCCGCCTCTGATTTCTCTGCTCCCGCTAATTGGAGAGCCCAGTGGGGCCCTGGCTTCCCGTGAAGAGCAAGCCACTCCCTGGGGCTCCAGCTGGCCCTTGCCCCTCGGGCTCCCTGAGGAGGCCACCCCACATGGGTGGGCGCTCGTCTCGGCCAGGCTGGGTTCAAATCCCAGCTCGTCCTGCCCGGGTAGCCTTGGACAAGCCTCCTTGTCCACTCCTCCTCTTTGAGCCTCAGTTTCCCCACCCAGCCAAAGGAGGAAGTAGTAGCGACTTCATCAGAGTGGGTGGGAGGAAGAGTCATAAAATGTCTCCAGTCCCCTGGCGCATAACAGATGCTCAGTAAGTGGGTCTTGTAGTGTTATTATCATCAGGTTGGAACCTGAGGGGACCTCTCAGTCCTGACACCCCCTGGGGCAGCCACCCAGTCCAAAGGAGTTCCCGAGGCTCTGGATGTGAGGACCTGTTCCCCTGCAGATCATCTGACAACACTTCTTCCTTCCCTGCGACCCCTCCTAAGGCAGATCTGCGGGGCCCCATCCACCCTCCGCGCCCCCCAGAAGAGGGGCCGACAGCGCGGGCCTGCCCTGGAGTGGGAGCCGGCCTCCCTGGAGCTCTCCCTCAGGCTGCCCATAAGGTGTCTGCTCCCTGGGCCCCGGGGCCGTCCTCTGCGCTTTGGAGACAGCGACCATGCCTCTCTCCAGGTGGAACCAGTCCAGGTCCTTCGCGGGTCCCTTCCGTGACACAGCTCATGGGGTCGCCGGATGCAGCTTTGATGTCCCTGGAGTCGTGCAATGCTATGGGCTCCTTCTGAGTCCCTTTCCCACTGTCCTCACTCTCTCTGGATATGCTCCTCCCCGCCCTCCCCCCTACATTTGAGACCTGCCCCGTCCGATGGCAATATAATGCCAGCCCTGTGTGTGTTTTTAAATTTTCTAGTAGCGGGCGCCTGGGTGGCTCAGTTGGTTAAGCAACTGCCTTCGGCTCAGGTCATGATCCTGGAGTCCCGGGATCGAGTCCCGCATCGGGCTCCCTGCTCAGCAGGGAGTCTGCTTCTCCCTCTGACCCTCTTCCCTCTCGTGCTCTCTATCTCTCATTCTCTCTCTCTCTCAAATAAATAAATAAAAAATCTTAAAAAAATAAATAAATTTTCTAGTAGCCTTTTATTCATAAAAACTAAAAAATAGACAACATGAACTTAAAACTATATTGTATTTAACCTAACATATCTGAAATAGTATCATTTTAACATATAACCAATACAAAAATCATTAATGAGAAATCCTAAACTTTTTTTTCATACAATATCAGGTGTGTTTTTACACATATGGCACATCCTCTTTCAGATGAGCCATGTTTCAAATACTCAATGACCAGATGTGACTAGTGGCTACAGTGTAGGCCAGGCACTTCTAGACTCTGGCTCTATTAGTGTGGTCGGAATTGGCCAGGGTGTTGTGGTTAACACATGATTCTGATTCAGGAGGAAAGAGTAATCTGGTGCCTGAGGGTTAGGGCATCTGGCTGTTGGGAGGTCCGGGACCCAGGCTGGGTTCTGTTACCCACTCACTCTGCAGGTGACTGTGGATACATCACTGCTCTTCTCCAGACCCCAGATTCCTCATCTGACAAATATGAGGAACTCTCTGGGGTGCTCTTTATATGTTCTCTTACGCATTTCTTAGGAAAGCCCCACGATGTAGGTTTTGTTATCTCTGTTTCCCAAGTGGGGAAACGGAGGCTCAGAGATCTGACCTCTTCCTCACATTAGGGGCTTGTGGATTCACCCAGCTGGTGGCTCCTGCCTTGCTGGCCACCATGGATCCCAGTGGGGCTGCTTCAGGCAGACAGCCCTCAATCCTGTCTCCTTCCTTATTATGATTCCTTCCCGAAGTAACAGACGGAGGGCGGTGATGGCGACATATGCAGGTGTATACAGTGTATGCAGGGGAAGGTCTGCTGGAGGAAAATGCCTCCATCTGCTCAGGTATCTGCTCTCTCTCTCCATAGCTGTCCCATGACAGCAGGGGCCTGAGGTCAGGTCCTGGCCCCTCCCTGTGTTTGTTTTTGCTCCACCAGGATGTATCAGGGTAAAACCCAGACATCATCTCACTCAAGGCTCCCTCCCTCCATCTGCTTCTTCCCCAAATCCTTGAGTCCAGCTGACTTCTCCTTCCTGACCACAGGCATGTCTTCCAATTCCAGAGCCATCTTCTGTCACCTGTATGACTTTAACCAAATCACTTTATTTGACAGAAGCTTTACTTCCATGTCTGAGATAGGGGAGACTCTCCCTTTCCTCACAAGGTTGATGAGAGTAATGACTGCGTCAATATATGTGAATGGGCCTCGCTGGGTACTTTATGTAAATGTTAATTGTGACTGAATATTGACTGGTCATTTTAAGAAGTCTTAGCTTAACTCTTCCAAACTGGACCTTGCCTGGTCTACTCTACAATGCTCTGTATGGCTTTGTCCCATTTTTCTAGCCAGTCAGCCTTCTTAGCCTGGCAGGCAGGCTCCCCACTGTCCTCTAAGTAGAGGGATCATCCACAGATGACCACTCCTTCCGGTGAGAACACGGGATGATGGGGCTGGAGGGGTCTTGATGGCCATGCCTGGAGCACCTCATCACCAAGACCAACCATCTTCAAAAATAAGACAGATGTGACTTTTTTTTTTTTAAGCAAGATGCCCAGCGTGAAGCCCAATGTGGGGCTTGAACTCACAACCGTGAGCTCAAGACCTGAGCCAAGATACAAGAGTCAGACACTTAACCGACTAAGCCACCCACATGCCCCACGATAGATGTGACTTCTATTGTGAATCTTTCTAAAGTATATTGCATCCTTCCCTGTGTCCCCCAAATGAGGATAATTGATGTGAATTTATCTTTTTCTTGATTCAGGATCATCATCACAGATGGATGTTTTTATATTAATATAGGACTAAGGGCACTCACTCTCATTGAGCATTCTCTGTGCACGGATGCCTTGCAGATGGCATCCAGTTCTTACATGACCCCGATGTAGAGTTTGGAAACCATCCCTTTCTCATGGGGGAGGAAGCTGAGGCCCAGAGCTGTATAGAGACTGGGCAGGGCCTCCCTGCAGAGGGACTCGGTCCCACTGGCTGAGAAAGGCAATACTGTAGCACAGGCTTGGAAGCCTTTCCTTGACCTGCATGGGCCACCTGCACTGTTTCCCAGTTCCTCCTTCTTTCACACTCTCTTCTCTTGGCTTTCATGAGCCCCCTTTCTTTCTTAGCTCTCTGGCTGTTTTCCCCAGATGCCTTTGCAGTCTGACCTTGCTCTGCTCTCCTTAATGTGCTGGCATCCTTCGGCAGCCCCTCTGGTGCTCTGCTTTCTCCACATCTTGCTCCACGTCAACCCCAGGGTCTTAGCTGTGGCCAAGACCATGGCTACACGGTCTCTGCACCACGGACTCCCACATTCACATGTCCTGTGCAGCCCTCTTCCCAGAGCTCCGGGCTGTGTGTGGATGTATGTCTTCCTCGGCTGTCCCACAGGCACCTCCAGCTCAGCACCCGAAATGGAGTGGAGTCCATCTTACTCCTCCGAAGCTCCCACCCCCTCTTGTGGTCTCTGGCTCAGGAACCCCCTCCCGACTCTCCCAGCTTTATGATAAAACAGGCTACTATTTCTCACGGGCTTATAGAGTACAGACTCATGTTAGGTGCTTCCATGGCTCTCACTGGATCCTTAATCCACCCAGGAGGTTGCCAATGCTGGATTATCATCCCTATTTCCCAGATGCAGATGAGGTCTGGACCAGGTAGCAAAAGTTCCTGGCATGTAGTAGGCACTTGACAAGTGCTAGTTCATTCTTTTGGCTTTTGGTTTTTCAACAGTCTAAATTCATAAAGGAAACCAGCTAAGCTCACGCCAAGCCAAGGTGCACCACAGTCGTTCCCACCCAGACACCGGCAGATGTCCAGCTCACTCTATGACTCCAGCTTGGCAAACTGGACGCCCAGGCTGCTTCTTTGTCCGGAGGTATCTCATCTGTAGCTCCCTCCTGCTGAACTTGACCTTGCCTCAAGCGGCTGTTGCTGTGAGGAGTTAGTTACCTAGGAAGCCCCCTTCATGTGTGCGGTCCCCAGCCTGCCCCCTGCCGCATCCCGGGTAATAAATAGCCACAGGACAGGGGACTGCAGCGTTTCCAGGCATGTCTGCAGGTAGTGGTCTGTGAGGGGTTTCCTCCTTCTGCCTAGCTGTCCCACCGTGATGGGCGGTTGTGAGGCGGGGTACTGCCCCTCCCCATGTCGGTTGTCCTTGTTATGGTTACAATAACGATTCTTATCGTCATTATTGTCCCCAAGACAGCCCATGAAGCAGGTACTGTCAGTCTATGGGGCTAAGGCAGCTGGGGCTCAGGCAGATGAAGTGACTTGCCCACATCCACACAGCTAGAGCCAGGCTCCGTGTGTGTGTTCTTTTGATGTGCAGTTTCAAGGTGATCGTTTGCTTCAGGAGAGTAAGATTAAGTTCTCCTTAAAATGACTTGTAAAATGTAGGCATCCCCCCAGAAAAAGACTGAAGATTCGATCACAGTGAATATTTACTCCACATCCTGGGTGAGGCACCTTCACATATATTGTCTCATTTTTGGCTCCCCCCAAACTTGAGAGGAAGGGGTGTTCTTTCCGATCCGAGACATGGAAACAAGGATTCCATCAAAAGCAGTACTTTGCTCAAAGTCACTCTGGTGACAGGTGATGCTCTGGGATCGAAAGACAAGCCTCCGAGACTCCAAGCCCAGTGCCCCATTCCCCATGAGAATATGGGCAGGAACAGGTGCTAGGGAAGAAACAGGCGAAGAGAGAGAATCTTGGGTCACCAGGCACAACAATCCATTTTTCTGGACAGGGAAACTGAGGCTAGAGAAGCGCAGAACTTTGTTTCGAGTTACACAGCTAGGAAGTGAGGATGCTGGCATCCTGCCCACATCTGTCTGATGCTGCACCACTCCACAGGGTGGTTGCCAAAGCCACACAGCTCCTCCTCCAGACAGCCTCTTCTTTTAACCATAGCCTAAGGTCCATTAGGAACTCTAGATCCTTTTCCCTCAGGTAGGAAGGACTTAAGCCCTTCTGCCTGATTACCCCAAATTGCACCAGGCACTGTACTAGGCACTTTATATGCATTACTCTATTTTTTTAAAATTTTTTTATTGTTATGTTAATCATCATATATTACATCATTAGTTTCTGATGTAGTGTTCCATGATTCATTGTTTGTGCATAAAACCCAGTGCTCCATGCAGAATGTGCCCTCTTTAATACCCATCACCAGGCTAACCCATCCCCCTACGCTCCTCCCCTCTAGAACCCTCAGTTTGTTTTTCAGAGTCCATCGTCTCTCATGGTTCATCTCCCCCTCTGACTTACTCCCCTTTGTTCTTCCCCTCCTGCTATCTTCTTCTTTTTCTTTTTTCTTAACATATATTGCATTATTTGTTTCAGAAGTACAGATCTGTGATTCAACAGTCTTGCACACTTCACAGCGCTCACCATAGCACATACCCTCCCCAATGTCTATCACCCAGCCACCCCATCCCTCCCACCCCCACCACTGCAGCAACACTCAGTTTGTTTTCTGAGATTAAGAATTCCTCATATCAGTGAGGTCATATGATACATGTCTTTCTCTGATTGACTTATTTCACTCAGCATAACACCCTCCAGTTCCATCCACGTCGTTGCAAATGGCAAGATCTCATTCCTTTTGATGGCTGCATAATATTCCATTGTGTATATATACCACATCTTCTTTATCCATTCATCTGTCGATGGACATCTTGGCTCTTTCCACAGTCTGGCCATTGTGGACATTGCTGCTATAAACATTGGGGTGCACGTACCCCTTCGGATCCCTACATTTGTATCTTTGGGGTAAATACCCAGTAGTGCAATTGCTGGATCGTATGCTAGCTCTTTTTTCAACTGTTTGAGGAACCTCCATACTGTTTTCCAGAGTGGTTGCACCAGCTTTATGCATTACTCTATTTAATCCTCATAACAAGCCTGAGAGGTAGGAGCCATGATTATCTCCATTTTAATGATGAAGACTGAGGCCCAAAGACGTCACAGGATTAGAAGTGAGGAAGCTGGAAACTGGGAATTTGCAGCAGGGACTGACTCCAGACCTGACTGAGTTTCTTGACTGCATTGGATAGAGACTTCCTCTCTGACATGTGTCAGGTCATGAGCCCTGAGGGCCAGAGTCTAAATCTCCAGCTACCCTTGTCCGCATCCATTAACTCCCTCCTCTTCATAAAGACATCACCACCCCATCTAACACCATGGGTCAAGTCCCATTCTCACTTGGGAACGTCTTTAGCCATTTCTCTACTTTGTCACCAATCTCACAATTGCCCTCAGGGTAGGCAGTGTAGTCCCCATTTTGCAGAGGATTCGAGGCTCCAGGTTGCCACAGGGTGGGCATCAAGGTCTAAAACCAGGTCTGTCGTCTCTAAGACCCATGTCCTTTCTACTCACTGCACCCTTCCCGCCTGGGAGGTCTTAGGGGAACCTGAAAAATCTCCCACTTGGAATTGTGATGCCTGAATTCTGGTCAGTTCTACCCCTACCTGGGTGCCTCAGACCATCCAATGGACTCAGTTCCCATTTAGGCAATGGGCTTGATGATTTCTAAGTCTCCTTCTTGATCTGAGAGCATGGGGTCATGTCCTCATGACTCTGTCTCAAGTTCCACAGGGAGGACAGGGCCGAGCTCCGGCAGGGGACCAGCCTCCTGATCTTGAGGCTGATCCTCAGGCAGCAGGGGCCACCCCTGTGTCTCCAGAGGGGTCACCAGTCACAGTCCTCCTCAGTGGAGGCCAATTCACCTGACTGTGGTTTCTCTGGGTTCCTGGAACCTACCCCAAGGCCCTCCCCATCAGACTCTGTGTCTTTCCACCCTCTGTGCTCAGCAAGCCTGTCCCAGGGCAATGGAGGCAAAGTGATCAGGCTGCTGGACCCACCGAACCAAGTCACTGGGCTTTTCCGCTGGACTCTTTTTTGGGGTAGTGATTCATTAAAGTATTAACCCGAGGACAGGTATTCTAGGACAGGTATTCAAACTCTCTTCTTTCTTTCATTATTCTTAATCTGTTGAAAAAAATTATCCAACAATACAAAATTATATAAAGGAAGAGGGAAGGCTCTCTCTAACCTCCAACATCATTCTTGATTGGAACTAACTAGTCTTAATAGTGTGGGGCAATCCTTCATGTGTGTACATGGAACTCTTTTTTTTATTTTAAGATTTTATTTATTTATTTGACCGAGAGAGAGACAGAGCGAGAGAGGGAACACAAGCAGGGGGAGTGGGAGAGGGAGAAGCAGGCTTCCTGCCGAGCAGGGAGCTTGATGCAGGGCTCGATCCCAGGACCCTGGGGTCATGACCTGAGCCGAAGGCAGATGCTTAACGACTGAGCCACATGACACTGAGCTTGGCATGGAGTAGGCATCTACTACTTTTCTGTTACTTCTTTTTTCACTTAATGTTACATTATGGCTATTTTCCTGTGTTAGCACATGGAGGTTTATTTATTTATTTTTTATCATTTATTTATTTTTTTAATTTTTTTTTAAGTAATCACTACACCCAACATGGGGCTCAAACCCATGACCCCGAGATCAAGAGTAGAACGCTCTTCCGACTGAGCCCACCAGGCACTGGAGGTCCATTTATTTTTAAAGAGCTGCATAGTTGTCCTCTGTGCAGTTGTGCCCTAACATAATGTCCTCCAGATGGCCCCCAGTGTTTTCCCTTTATGACTATGACTACGACTGCGGTTGACCCTTCTAGAGTGCCTAGCATGTGCCTGTCACAGCAGGAGGCCCATTATGTATACACTTTTTATGAATACCTCCCCTGGCATCTACCAGGTGCTCAGGAAACTACTGGAAGACCGAGCTCAAGGGGCTAGCCTTCTCCCTCGCCCACCCCTCCCAACCCATCAGGTCCTGTGCTGGACCCAAGAAATGAGCAAGACTGAGACCCCGAGCCAGAGGACGTCATAGACCTAGCAACCAGATGTGAGAGCAGGTCATCACAGCTGAGTGAGGAGGAGAACAGAGGAGGAAGGACAGGTGTTCCTGCAGGTTTGGGGTGGGGGCGGGGCACTCTCAGGGGAGGGGATGGCTGAGCCTCTGAAGGATGCAAGGAGTGGGGCAGGTGTGCAGGGCCATGCCGGTCTGTCTACTTTCCATGGGACTGGCTTCCTGCATCTGTGCTTCTCACTCTGATCACCACTCATGTCCCATCTACTCCTGAGAAAAGGATTGGGGTAGATGCTGATTTTTATAAAATTACGTGCACAATAACAATAGGACCACTGAGTGAAGAAAAGGAGTAAAAGTTTTATAATAAAATGGAGGAAGAGAATGACCCTCCCCCTACACTGAGGGTAGTTCCTGCAATGGAACATAAAACTGACCTCCACTCCCAGCGGCCAGGAAGGCCTGTAGCCACTGTACTGCGGGCCAAAGGCCCATCCAGGCCCACCGGTAGAGTCATGTCCCCTCCTCTCCACACTTGACCCCTGATTTATTCGCTGGGCTTATGGCTCCCTTGTGTACTGGGCTGCTATTTTGAAGGGATCATTAATTCTGACCCGTTCACATGACTGAACTGTGGCACATAGTAGGTGCTCTGGAGCACCTACTGTGGGCCACTCCTTTATAACCGCTTCACTCCGAGACACAGACAGAGAAGAAACCGAGGCTTGGAGGAGTTAGGGGAAAGGTGGGCAGGACTGTCCCTGGATGTCCTGACCCCAGCCCAGGCTCTTTATACGTTCGGCCAGGAAGGAGCTACGGATGATATACCTCCGGACAAGGAAGCAGCCTGGGCGTCCAGTTTGCCAAGCTGGAGTCACAGAGCGAGCTGGACATCTGCGGGCGTCTGGGTGAGAATGACTGCAGTGCACCTTGGCTTGGCGTGAGCCTAGCTGGTTTCCTTTATGAATTTAGACTGTTGAAAAACCAAAAGCCAAAAGAATGAACCAGCACTTGTCAAGTGCCTACTACGTGCCAGGAACTTCTGCTACCTGGTCCAGACCTCATCTGCATCTGGGAAATGGGGATGATAATCCAGTACTGGCAACCTCCTGGGTGGATTAAGGATCCAGTGAGAGCCATAGAAGCACCTAGTGTGGAGCTAGCCCTCGATGAATATTCTCATTACTATGTTTGTCATTAAGATTATCCTCCTCACAATGGTCCCGTGAGGTAGGGACTGCCAGTGCTGTCTTAGGGCTAAAATACTGAGGCTCTAGGAAAGGAAGTACCCAAGCTGGAGCAGGAAGCCTGTTGGGCTCAATTTCTGTGCTGTCTCCACACTGAGAGATGAGCCCAGGAGGTCAAATGAAGGCCCAGGGCAAACACGCAGAGGGCAGCCAGGCTTGGGTGAGTGTGCTTGATGGTGTCGAGTCCCTCTTGGGTGAGGGGGCCTCCGGAGGGCAGCTGCAGAGGGAGCTGGGGCACAGGCAGCTGGCCTGGGCCCGGTGGCTAGAGCTGCAGTCCCTGTGGGCCACGCACAGTCTCCAGAAGAAGAGTAGAGAAGCGGCTGCAAAGCAGGCTTGGCCCAGGCCCCAGGGCACTTGACAGGGCCAGGCCACCTAAAAAAGGGCCATCTCTTGGCACCTGGGTGCTGAGAGCTTAGGAGAGGCGGGATGGTGTTATTTGCGTGACTACACTTTTGGCTTGACCTCACTTAGTCTGACCCAACTCTTAAACTATATGGACTGAAAAGTAGAATTTAAGGGTGTGGGCTGAGCAGGTTTCACAAAACTGTCAGCCACACTTGGCTGGGGCACTCTGTGTCTTTCCCACCCCACCCCACCCCTGCCCTTATTTGGCCTCACCTGCCTGAGCAGGCAGCCACCAGGCGTGATAAAGCAGTTGCAGCGGTGAAGGCACTGGCTTTGGGGTTGGGAGACTCTGGCTTAGATCCTGGCTCACCGACCTGGGGAAGTCATTTACTTCTCTGAGGCTCTGCTGCCCCTTCTAAAGTAATGCCAACCTCTCAGCGTCAATTAAGGATCATGGGATGTGATCATGACCATGGAATCATTGAGTGTAATGGCTGCTCTTAGAAAACACTCGATAAGTATTACTATTGTATTTATTATTGTCATCGTTCTCACGATAGCCCTGTGAGGTTTCCACAGCAGATCTTGCCTCAGTTTCCTCATCTACAAAGTGGGACTCATTCTGAGGCTCTGAGGGTGCATTTGTGGATGGAACAAGGGGTGTAATGGACAGCCGGTGCACAGGAGGCCCCCTGATCACCACGAGCCTCCTCACCCCTCCACAGCTGCCTCAGCGGGGCCCGATGCTCCGACTGTCCTCATTGGCGGGGAGCCCACTGCCTCTTTTACCAGAGGCCATCATGCTGTAGGGGTCCTGAGCCCAAGAGTCAGGTCGAGGAGGTGGTGGTGTGTGCCACGCATCCAGTGGACACAGGGCCAGGCCAAGCTGTGGGCCGCAGAGAAAGCACACCCTGAGAAATTCTTTGGAGGTTGCGAAGCTCCTTCTCCCCCCATGTTCTCTCCTTTCATTCTCCTTTCTGCCCTGGGGGTAGGTGCTGCGACCTCCATTTTGCACATGGGGAAACCGAAGTTGGTGACTAGTTCCGGGTGACACAGTGAGTCCTTGATGGGGCTGGGACTTTCAGCCTCCTTCCCCAGTACTGGGGAGGGGAGAAGTAGCAACCCCAGGGTGCAATGGGTGGGTGGACATCTGGGGACCCCTCACAGACACGGGCTCACTGGCTTGGCATTGTCTGCTGCCTGCGGGGCTGGGTGGACTGGGGTGGGGGCACTGGAGAGGGGAGCAGCTGGAAGAGGCAGGCTTCTCTTAGAAATCTCACTCCCTTTTCCAGGACTCCTTCCCCTAACAGTCATGGCTCTGGAATTCCTAACGACTTTAGTATTTTGCAAGGAGGTCTCGGGGCTCTGTGAACGTCAGCCTCAGATTGAACCTTCAAGATCATCTGCTCCAAGCCTCCCATCCATTGGACTGATCAGAAGATGGAGCCCCTGAGGAATGGAGAAGTGACTTAGCTAAGAGCAGGGCTGGTGGCAGAACCTTTCAGCCCAGCGTTCTGAGAGCGTCCCTGGATCAGGGAGATGACAGGCCAGGGTCAGGACATTCCAGAGAAGAGGTCACATGGCCGGACAGGGCAGGACAGACCCGGGCAGGGCCGAGCGGGCAGGGCGTGAGCCACGATGAGATGCTAGGTATTCTTCCGCCAAGCTCTGCTGTCAAGTCCTCACTTTGTCATTTCCTTTCCACAACCCTGGGAGGTCAGGGTTGTTGTCCTCACTTTACAGGCTGAGAAACAAGACACAGAGAAGTCCCAAGTCAAACAGCTTCGTCGCGCAGGAAGCAGAATTCAAACCTGGTGCGGCCTGTCTCCAAATCCTACAGCTTTTCTATTACACCTCTGTACTAAGTGGAATAGTGTCCACCCCTACCCCAAAAAAGTCATGCTCTTTCTAGAACCTCAGTATGCGACCTTATTTAGAAACAAAGACGTTGCAGATGTAGTTGGTTAAGATGAGGTCATAGTGGAGTAGGGTGGGCCCTAAATGTAGCGTGGCTGGATTTAGAAGAAGAGGAGAAGGCACAGAGAGAATGCCGTTGGAGACCCGGAGAAGACACAGGCGAGGAGCACCGAGAAGGCAGAGACTAGAGTGGCGTGTCTACAAGACCAGGAACACCAGGCTTGCTGGTGATGACCAGAGACCAGAAGAAGGAGGAAGGGTTTTCCCCTAGAGCCTTCAGAGAGCACGGCCCTGCCAGCACCTTGATTTCAGACTGCCAGCCTCCAGAACCCTAAGACAATATTCCTGTTGTTTTAAGCCACTCTGGGGACTTGTTACAGCAACCCTAGCAAACGAATACGCCTCCTTCCTGTCGTGCGGAGAGAGGGGTGACGTACAGGGCTCATGGATCCCAGGCGTGGTTGTGTTGCAACTTAAGAGTATCAGGGCGAACGCATGGTGGAGAAGGACAGAGGGAACATGCATTTGTCTGACATTTGCTCCAGGCCGCACCTTACACGTGTGATCCTGATCACCCTCCGTGGGTGACTACAGCCATTTCCCAGATGCCCCATGAGGCATCAGAGAAGGGAAAGGATTTGCCCCTCAGACTCTAGGTGCCTCCAGGTGCGATGCAAGGAGCAAACTTAGACTCCAGTTTGAATCCTAGGGAGGGAGGCCACTCAGTTCCCTTCTCTGAACCTCTTTCCTCATCTAGAGAATGGGAAACATGCTCACTGCCTCTCAGGTGGTTGGGAGAATGAAATGGGCTCATTCTGTCATTCAACAAACATGTGTGGACAGTCTCTGTGCCAGCCCCTACTCTAGTTTCTAGGGACACTGCAGTTGAACAAGATGGGCAAAGGTCTTGCTCCCAAGGGGCCAGATTCTTCTGGATAATGCCTGTCAGGTGCTCTGCAGGGGCTGACAGTAAGTGCTCCATACAACTTACGGGGATAAAGACCCAGGATTGAATGGGATGGTGTGCAGAACGGGCTTGGCCTGGAAGAGCAGCACGCATCAGCCCACTAGTTGTCTGCCCTGTCAGTGTGGCACCGCCCCCCGGCCCAGGAGAACACCAGGTCCTTGGGCACCGGGCAGTCACTGGTCTAAGCTGCCTGCCCAAAGCCAGCAGAACTCTCTGCCCCAGGCAGGGACTGTGGAGGCAGCTCAAGGAGGCTTGGGTCTCATCAGGAGGGCCCTCCCCTGCTGCACTGTCCCCCTCCGCCACATAGCCTCGGCTCAGCCCCACCCACTCCCTGACATTGTCCCTGGGCCAGCCCTGAGCCTTCTCTGGAGGCTCTCCCAGCTGTCCTGATGTCCCCTCTGGCTTCTGCAGACGCTCCCCATTTCCACCCTGGAGGCCTCGTCTGGGCACCAGCCCCTCCCCTCCAGAGGCGTCCCCAGACATCACTCCTGTGCTATTCTCTTTTCCTGACAACTGTGGCATCAAATGTCAACCAGGCTCTGCTCGGCACCAGAAGGTGGGGGCAGGGGGCTGGTTCTTGATAATAACTGTGTGGTTTAGGGGAGGGTCCTCCTCAGCCCCCCGCGAGGGGCTAGGAATGGCTGGCCCTGGGCTGGCTCTGCTCCCAGATCACTGTGCCGCCTCGAGCAAACCTCTTCCTCCTCAGACCTTGGATCGTCTGAGCCACGAAGGGGAGGCAGCCTTCTCTGCCTTCCCCTGGTGGTGTGAGAATGAGGGGACAGAGGCAATACCCTTTGGGGGCTCGGAGAATGCTGGGCCAGTGGCAGTGGACTTCTCCCGAGAGCCACCTCCCTTCTAGGTGAGCTGTGGAAGAGGTCCTGGGGGGTGCAGAGTAGCTACGCCCATCAGACCTCAGAGAAGCCCGTCTTCCTGTCCTCACTTGCCCTGAGTGAGCGGGGACAGCCGGCACTAAGCACTGGGGAAGCGGGCTCTGGCGGGCCCTGACAGCTCAGCAGTGGCAGTGGCCGCTGTGGCAGAGGCTATTCTGAGAGCTGGGAAGGGCTGGGGAGTGGGGACTGGAGGAGGGGAGCAGCCCAGGAGAAGACAGTCCTGTGGGGGTGAGGCGTGTGTCCCCGCAGCCGTGTCCATGTTCATAGCAGGGAGGACTGTGTAATGTGCCCTGGCCACGGGGAGGGGGTGGAGCATTGAGGTCATGAGGCACGCACCGGGGTTGCTTGGGTGTCTGTGCACAAGTTTTGGGGTCCAAGTACGAGTTGAACGGGTAGAAGATGCATCTGGAAGTGTAAGAGCAAGCGAGTGGGCATGCATTGGAATGTGAGCGTGTTCGAGTGCATGGAAAGGTGTGAGCAGAAGCAAACGATCCCGGGTGTGGAAGGGGGAAGAGCGCAAGGGTAAGCAAGTGGGGGCTTGTCTGTGAGCAGGAACGAATGTGGGAGTGGTAAGAAGGGTGTATGGGAGAGCAAGCGTGGGTGAAGGGAGTGGAGTGTGAGAGGCCTGGGGCCGAGGGAACCCTCAGGAGGGTTTGCGGACACAAGTGAAGGGACGTATGCAGGTGTGTGTGTGAGTGAGCCAGTGTGCACCAGCGGATGCGAGTGTGTGCGTGCTGAGAGCAGGAGGACAGTGTGAATTGGGACAAGTAGGAAGGGAAGATGTGTAGGGGCACCAGCAATAAAAACAGCTAGCATTTATTGAGCACTTGCTCTGAGCCCGATGCTGACATTTATGATCTTATAGAATTCTTTACATACCCCACGAAGTCCGTGCTGTGATGACACTCATTTATAGATCAGGAAATAGTGGCTTTGAGCAGTTAAGTAACTTGCCCCTACTCTTAATCACTACGTGATACTGCCTCATAATGAATGTGTGAGCAGGGGCCAAGTTGTGAGTAAAGAATGAGTGTCTGTATTTGTGGTAAGTGTGAGTTTGAGCGTGTGTGGGAGGCTGAGTGTGCCCGATGTGGGTCCCAGAGGGGAGTGCCGGCAGCAGCTGTGGACACCGGGTGGGGCAGGGGCCCGAGCAGAGCCTGAGTCAGCCTCCACGGCTTCTCTGCCAATCTGACTTCCCAGCCCCGCAGTGGCAGCCTGCACCACGGCCCCCAGCTAAGGGATCCTCCCAGCTCTGGTATGGCCCCCAGCAGGCCCCTGGCTCACACGGCGGGCTGGGCCAAGGCTGGAGACTGGCAAGAGGCCTGCATGGCCTCCAGGGTACCTGGGGGGCTGCCCGCAGTGTGCGCAACCCAGGCAGGCAGGGCATATGAGAAGTGTGGGAGGGGGTCCAGCAGTGATTTCAGGCCCCTTGTGACTCTAAACAGAACCACCTGGAGGGTGTGTGTATGTATGCAGAACGGGGGCAGCCAATGTTTCCCATGCCCACCCCTGCCTTCGGGATGTGACTCAGGCAGATGCCATGCCAGGCATTTGCAAGCTGGGCCTCCTTCCACCCGGGGGGCGGGTGAGGAGGGGCCCCTCCAGCCCTGCCCCCACCGTCACCCTTGGACCTACTCCTCAGGACTTAAGCTGGAAGGAAGGAATTTTTGAGAGCTGGCTGTCTCCTGTGGCGGGATCTGGTCCCCGACTACCCAGAGAAAAAGGAAAGCTGCAGTCTCCAGCCTGGTCTCCAACCTCTCCAGATGCAGTACCACCCGGGCTGGAGAGCTTGGGCTTCTGGTCCTGGCCAGTTACCTCCCCACTCCAGGCTTCTGTGTCCTGACTGGCAAAAGAGAAATAATATACTAAAGGGACCCAAGGTGTGGCTGGTAGAACAGCAAGTGCGGGGGTCAAGCAAGTAACGGAGATAGTGGTGGGAGCTGGGGCTAGAGAAGGTGTCAGGACGAACTGACATTGTGCTGAGCTTTGAGGAATGGGAGAATCTCCGGTGAGGGCCAGGGGAAGGGAAAAGGGTGTTCCAGGCAGAAGGGCAAAGGTTGGCAGGTGGAGTGGGGGCTGGAGACCTAGCCCAGGACTCTGTGGGATGAGGTCATGGACAGGCTAGCTTCTCAGGCAGCCTCTCCTTTCTGAGGCCATATGGTGATCGCATCAACATCTGACTCCTCCACTAGCCTGTGCAGCAGGGACCTCATCTGTCTCTGTCATCTGCCACTCTTGTTGGAGTGGCCCGGATGGTGCCTCATGCATTCAAGGTGCTCAATAAATATCTGTTAAATAAATGAGAAGCTTCTCCCCAAACGGGATGAACTTTGGGGCAAGAGCTTGTTCAACAGCCTCTGCAAGAGCCTCCCAGAGGCTATAAAACAGTGGTTTGCCAAGTGTGGTCCCAGGTGCATCACCTGGGAACTTGTTAGAAATGCAGTCTTGAGCCCCAACCCAGACTTACTGGGCTGGGGCCCAGCAACGTTTGAATAAGCTCTCCAGGTTGATTCTGTTACACGTTAAACTTTGAGAACCGAGGCTCTAAAACTATGTCCACAGGTCCCCTAAAAGCCCATGAAGAACCCATATGCAGATGGAGAAGCTACAACTGTGGCCAAGTGTGGCCCCAAACTCAAATATTCTTGATCCCTTCCCTTTCCCCAGCCCAGTCCAGGGCACAAAGGAGAGCTGGATCATCCGCCCTTATCAGGTTTGGAAGATTGGAAACCTGGGGTCTAGGATCAGGGGGCGGGGCACTCCCCCCTCGGGAGCAGAAGGCGGGGCCAAGTGCTCTGAGCCCCGCCCCTTCCCCGTTGCCCCGGGAAACCCCGGGTTGTAACAATAACCTGCTGACGCGCTTCTGGGAGGGATCCTGCCGAGCTCGTGGGCGGGACAGCTCGGCTTGCGGACCAATGAGAGAGCTCGGGCCCCGCCCCCGCACCCCCTCCCCCAGCGCCGAGCAGGGGGCGGGGTCGCTCCCGCCTCTCCTCCCCTGCTCCGTAGGCGGCGCTGTTGCGTGCGGGGGCTGCGGCGGGGTCGCCCCGAGCCGGGAGCTCCGCGCCCCAACCCCCAGCCCGCGGGCGGGGCACCCGGGCAGGCGGAGGATTCCGTGGCCGCGGGCGGGCACGCCCCGCCCTCTCCCGCGCCGGGCCCGCCCCCTCCCCTTCCCCCGCCCATCCCGAGGTGCAGCCGGAGCTGAGCGCGGCAGGCGCGGGAGCTGGCGCTGGAGCCGGAGCGGCGGCGGCGGCGGCATTCACGGGGCGGCGGCGGCGGCGGCGGCGGCGCGGGCTCCGGCACGGGCTCCGGCATGGTGCAGTCCGGCCTCGTCCCGGGAGAGCGGGGCCCGCGCGCGGGGCCGGCGCCGGGGGAGCGGCGGCAGCGACGGTGGCGGTGGTGGCTGCAGGCGCAAGCAGGCGGCAGGTGCTAGAAGCGGAGCTAGGCGAGGTGTGTGCCCGCTGGGCTCCGGGGCCGCCGCTCCCTCGTTGCCCCCATCTTTCCCTCCCTTCGGGATTCCCAGCGCGTCCAGCCCCCTGTCTCCGCGTCCCGGCCCATGGCGCCCCGCGGTTGAGCCGGCGCCGCCAGGGACCCCTCCCGCGGGCCTCCCCAGGGCGCGCAGATCCCGGAGCCGCCCGCCCACCCTCCGCGGAGTCTCCCTCCCCTCCTCGCCCGAGCCGGGCGGGACCATGGCTGCGAAGCTGCGAGCGCATCAGGTGGACGTGGACCCGGACTTCGCGCCGCAGAGCCGGCCGCGCTCGTGTACCTGGCCCCTGCCGCAGCCCGACTTGGCCGGCGACGAGGACGGAGCGCTGGGTTCAGGGGTGGCAGAGGGCGCCGAGGACTGCGGGCCGGAGCGCCGGACGACGGCCCCGGCGATGGCCCCAGCGCCGCCGCTGGGCGCGGAGGTCGGACCGCTGCGGAAAGCGAAGAGCTCCCGGCGAAACGCGTGGGGGAACCTGTCCTACGCCGACCTCATCACCAAAGCCATCGAGAGCGCCCCGGACAAGCGACTCACGCTCTCGCAGATCTACGACTGGATGGTCCGTTACGTGCCCTACTTCAAGGATAAAGGCGACAGCAACAGCTCGGCCGGCTGGAAGGTGGGAGCGTCCGGCTGGGGAGGGGAGCTGGGGTCGCCGGCTAGGGCTTCCAGGGGCTGCTAGGTGCGTCCGGGTTCCCGGGGAGCCGTCGGGAGGGAGGCCCTGGGGCACCCCTAGGGGTCACGGAGTGTGTGCCCGCGGAGTGGGGCCGGCCGGCAGACAGGCGGGGGCGTGCTGGGAGCAGCTGTGTGCGTGCTCTGGATGCAGGGTGGGAGGTCTGGTGAGGTGACAAGGGACTGCCACTTTGAGGCACCCCCGAGGGACACCCCCACCCTGTCCATGGCGGCATAGCAGAGGAACCCACTCCCAGGCCTCGGATATTAAGGGGCCCCCTCGTAGCCCCGGCGAGTTTGCTTTGTGTGTTACTCTTGTTTTACCTTCTCCACCGGGCACCCTCCTTAAAGAGCTGAAATAATGGCCTGGGGCCAGCGCCTGCTTTCTCCCCACATCTTTCCCACTACTCTCTCTGGAGCTGGCCCCAGGGTAAGGACTGCGACCCTGAGCTCACAGTTCTTCCTCTGGTGCCAAGAGTTCACCCTAGGGCACCAGCCAGCCTGGGGTGGGGAACTGGTCAGGTGACCTGCAATCTGAGTTCTCCATGGGGCAGCTGCTGTCCCCCCTTGCCTGGATCAGCATGGTGGGCTGGTGATGACCTCTGCTGGTGTGAGGGCAGGGTATTGAGGGCTGGGGAATCTCTCCCTTCCCACCCTAGGCTGTCTGGCTTCCACTTCCCTGGCTTTCAGAGCCCAGATGCATTTGAGGGTGAAGGGAGGGGCAGGGGCACCCTAGGGAGGCCTCAGTGCCATCCAGTGGAACGGGGGGAGCCATCTTGGGAGAGGACAAGGGCTTGACTGGATTGTGGCCTCCAGACCCTCCTCTGGCCATCTTGTCGGGGAATGGGCATAGTCGATGCCTTTGCAGGAGGAGGAGGTTGGGGGGTGGGGGCTGTGCCTAGGGCCTGTGAGCTCTTAGGCTTCCTATGGGTGAGGGGTCTCTGCAAGGGAGGTATGCCTAGATGGAGGGAGGGAGCCATGCCTGGTAGTGGCTGCAGACAGGGTCAGAGGAAGGAGGTGTGCCAGAGGAGGAGGGGAGGCTGATGGACAGGAGCAACTCTGGTTGCCCAGTGGCTGCATTGTAGGGGCCACAGTGCTCTGACCTGGGGCCCTTGGCTCTCAGGCTTCATGCTGGCATCATGTCTGTCTCTCTCTGGCCACTATGGGGTGGAGGCACGGGTTGGAGGAGCACACATGAGTCTCCAGTCTCCTTGGGCTCAGCCCCCACGAGAACACTTACTCCTCCTAAGTGGGTACTGCCCTTGGGATCTGCTCCCACCTCCCTCCCTGTCCCCATGCACTGTCCCACCTTTCACTTCTCCCTGTAGATATATTTCTTGTCCTCAAGAGCAGAGTTCAGATGCCTCTTCCAGGAAGCCTCCCCTGACCCTTTTTAGCTAGCTAAGGGCTCCCTCTTCCCTGGCCCTCTCCCTGACTGTCATAGGGCTCAGTCTTTTGTATCCTCTTTCATTTCCCCTCCCCACCCACCCATTAGAAGACAGTGGCGGCGGCAGAGCAATCTCTGTGCCCACGGCACCCAGCATAGAGCCTGGCACTGAGGAGCCAGTGGCATATGTCTGGTGAGAGTGTGAAGGAACGGGTGGCTGGTGCAGCTGATGCTGAGGCTGAGGAGGGTACTGTGGGCCAGAGTAAGCCAGGAGGGCTTCCTGCAGGAGGTGGAGCCCCACTTGAGCTTGAGGGATCAGGAATGGTGGGGGCAGAGGGCAAGAGGAGACGTGAGACCGGAAGCCGAGGGAGACCTGCAGTTCCTGAGGGTGTCAGGGCCAAGCCAAGGTGTCCAGGGGCTGCTAGGTGCTAGGTGTCAGCCACCTTCAGGCATCTGTGCCAGGTGTCTCTTTAACACTCTCAGGAGTCCCTGAGGTAGGTTTCACTGCCACCGTTTACAGAGCTGGGCACTGAGGTGCAGAGTGGAGGCGTGAACTGCCCAAGGTCACACAGTCGGTAGATGGGAGAACTGGACTCCAATCCAGGTGTGTCTCCCTCCAAGCACCCCCCCTGCCACCGCCTGAGCCTCCGGAATAGTGTCCTGCTGGCACTGGGTGTGGGAGGCGGGCACAGACAGCTTTTGAACAGGGGCAGGTCTAAATCCTAGAATGTGACTGGGAATGTGCTTGGAGATAATTTAGTCCCTGGACTTCATTTCTTGGACGGTGAGCCTGAGGCCCCGGAAGGGGATGCAACTCCTCAGGTTGTTGGTGAGTGGCAGGTGCTGGCCGGTGACCCAGGTCTCCTGCCCGCCCCCTGGAAGTGGTGTCCACTGCACCATGCTGCCGGGGACACACTGGTTCTCCCTGCACCTGGCTCAGGGAGGAAGGCGCGCTGGCAGGCTGGTCCTGGGCTGGGGCATGGGAGAGGGAGCCTGAGGCTTGGGCTCCTGACCCAGGGCCCTGGCAGAGACCACCCAGGCACTGGAGGAGGGCTGTTCAGAGGGGCCTCTGGCCTTTCCCATCTGGCTCGGTCAGTGGCTGTCCTCATTCTACCCCACCCCCCATCTTTTTACCCCTCTCACCCCTGCCCCTGCCCCCATTCCCATTCAGCGCCTCCAGGGAGCAGGTGGAGAGACCATCCCCAACTCCCAGCCAGCCTGTGTGTTAGCGGAGGCTGTGGGACACCTCAGGTGCCAGGGCTGGGGCCCATTGTTCCTCTTTCCCCCTCCCCCACCACATAAGTGTGGCACCTGAATCCCTGGGGTATACCAAACCCTGTGTTAGATGGAGGGTGGGGGACCAAAGGAAAGGCATCAGGCCTGCCTTCAGGATGCATCAGGGCTCCACACCCAGGCAGGAAGGGCCAGAGGTGGGGGGCAGGGGTTCAGGGAAGGCGGGTTAGACCCCCTGGGAGCCCAGGCAAACCCACACAGAGAAGATGGCACTTGATCTGGGCTGTCTTCTTTGGGGGGTAGAATTTGGGAGAAAGTCTCTCAAGGGATGTTGACTGCAGATGCAAAGGCAAGGAGGTAGAACTGTAGGAGAGGAGAGGGTTGGGCGGGCCAGGCTGGAGCCAGTGGCTCCTAGGGATGGCAGGGAGGTGGCATGGGAAAGGCAGAGTGGGCCAGATCAGGAAGGGCCCACGTGCTTGGCTTTTGCCCTGTGGTCCCACCTGTGATGGGGGGAGGTAGTCAAAGGTGCTGCGGATGGGAACAGGAGGACAGATCAGCAGCAGGTGCAGGACCCCCAACAGGCTGAAGCCTGCAGAGAGGCTGGCCTTGGTGCTGGAAACTCCACCAAAGAGGCTGGTAGTGTTTCTCTCAGGACAGAGGGTCTCCAGGCCCTGGATGAGGGCTTGGACAGGAGGTTCCCCTCCCTCTTCAGTGTCCTAAAAGTGTGGATGTCAGACAGCCAGGTAGAGCCTCCCACTTCCTCCCGGATGCTCCAGCCCCACCTTCCCTAGCACAGGACTCCTCCAGGAAGGCTTCCAGACTGCTCTGGGTCCTGGGTGCTCCTTCCACTCAGCGCCCCTGGAGTTGTTCAGCCTGCTTTTGTGTTTCCTGGCTGCCAGCTCCCCTGGGAGCTCCCAGGCCAGGCCTGGGCACCTCCCATTCCTGTCCCCAGGCTTGATGGGGGAGGAGCACAGTGGATGGGGACTTCCCTTCTCCCTCAGGGCCTGGAGCGGCCCTGCGGTTGGGGGATGGGATCAGGAGGGGTGGTGCTACCCCCATCCGGCCCCTGCTGGCCAGCAGGTCTTAGGTGGGGTGGAAGGAGGGACTGATCCAGAGGCCAAGAGGAGGGTCCTGTTACAGCCAGGCTGAGCAGTGGCTGTGAGTGCAGAGGGCTCCCCCTTCTTTCCCCCCTCCAGCTTGCTCCAGCAGGGCTCCCTCCTCCTTCTTTGTCCTCCGGGGATCCCCAGCCCCAAGGGCTGGTGGGGGTGCGGGAGGAGGCGGTGTGAGCCCCGGTTGGGGGGTGTCCTCACCCCCCGTCGTGCACGAGCGGGGGGCTGGCAGCTGCCCGCCTCCTGGGCACGAGCCCGCGCCAGCCGCTCCTGGCACAGTTGCTGGCACGCCCGGCAGACTCCCACGGCCACCTGCTCACACCCACCCACGAGCGCTGGCGCTGCGGGCCCTTCCGGCTTCCCGGGCCTCCCGGCGCCCCTCCCCCGCCGCCCTGCTCCAGAGCCCCCCCCCCGCCCCCCACATACGCAGGCCCCCTCGCTCCCGCCAGCCAGCCCCAGGCCCGGCCCCCTCCCTGCGCAACTTGAGGAGCTCCCGAGTCTGGGTGCTCCTGGGAGGCCCCTGGGGTAGCTGCGGGGAGAAGGAGGGATGGGGAGGCAGGCAGACAGACAGACGGACAGACAGGGTGAGGGCCCCGCCTGCCACCTGGCGCCGCTCCAGCGGGACGATGGCGGGCAGCGCCGTGCCAGGCGGTAATTGCAGACAGACTAATTTAAAGAGATGAGACGGTTATTTTTAACTCATGTTAAGGTAATGAACGGCGCGGGGGGTTTGCGGGTTCGAAAGTTCAGCGCCCCCCAACCCCCACTTTCTGTGGGTTGGGGCCCCCCCTCTCTGCACACCCAGAGGACTCCAGCTTCAGGACTGACTGGAGTTGGGGGCCTGTGCCAGGGACCAGGAGGGCTGATAGGGCCTGGAAAGAGGCGCCCCCTAGCCCGGTGCAGATCCGTTTGCATCCTGGCCACTTTGTTTCCAGGGAGTGTATTAACAGCCCAGTTTCCGGGGTGGAGAAGTGACTTGCTCTGGGGTCACATCCTTAGAAAGTGTCTGTCCGGGGAATTGAACCCCTTTCTGACCCCAAAACTCAAACTTTTTCTGTGCCGTTGGGGCTGGAGAAGAGGGCTTGTGTTTGGGTTTTGAAAGGGCGCAGTCTTGTTCCTTGCAATCCAGGGTCTTGTCTTCGAGTGGCAGCTGGTGGTGGCCCCCATACAGGGTCTTGGGGGCTGTGGAAGTCCCTCTGTCTGGGTCTTGTGAGGAGTGAGGGGGTGGTGGTCATGAACTGGGTGTGGCCATAGGCTTCTGGGATATGGGTGTACTGGCTTTAGCCAGGGGAGCCGCCTCCTCCCCTCACTGTCTCCCTTACCTTGTGGGAGGCTCACCAGCAGCCCCTCCCTATTTGCAGCCTATGAGCCTGCCTCCCAACTTGGGGGTGGGTACCTGGGAAACAGGTCACGCATTGGGGCCCACTCCTTCCACCTCCAAATCAGCCTTCACGTCTCTAGGGGAGGTGTGGAGTCATGGAGCCCAACATCACCTTCCACACCTCCTTTCCCAGCTCAGTCTCCTTCTCACACACCCCTAGTGACTGAGGGATCTGGCCTCTGGAGCTGCCCATTCTATTGTTAGACAGGTCTTAAAGTTGTTAGCACTTCCTTCCTTCTCCCTGGCAGTGGTCCAACCCCCTGGAGCATCGCTCCTCTCCTGGTATATTAGTTCAGCTGTTTGGGTCAGCTGGAGTTGCGGAGTCCAGAGTGGTTGAGGGGTGGACAGAGCACCCACAGAGCCCCCATGAGGGAACCTGATCCAGTGTGTGTGAGCTGGAGCAAAGCTCTTTCCCATTCTGATCCTTGATGTTCTCATCCGTGTCCACAGGGCCTTAACTGGATCCCTGGTTCTTTCAGGTCTGTGACTGACCAACACTGTGGTTCTAGGAGCCATGAGGGGTTAGTTGGGACCCAGGGCACCATGTACTGATAGGACTTCTCAGGGGTGCAAGCATGTGGATTACAGGTGTGGATGGACTTGAACTTGGGACTCCTGCTTGGGGATGCCTACCCTGACCCTGGCAGTACCCAGGTGGCAAATGTACTTTGGACACAATGGAGTGCTCATGACAGTCTCAGTGGGCCCCCAGAGCAGACAGATGGGGGGTGCAGGGTGTTGGGTGGGCACTAACTTAGGCTCTGGGGCCTGGGTAGGGTGCTCAGGGGGACAGCTGGATCTGGAGCGCCCCCCCTTCCTCCTGGCACCCTGGTTACTATAGAAACCAACTCCTGTTTGGGAGGGTTCGGCTGTTTGCTGCCTCTCCCCACCCCCCAACCCATATGTGGAGGTGGGAGGGGGGCCAGGTGGCGTGTGGGGGAGGGGCCTCCCACACCCTCCCCCTGGGGCCTCCCTCTTTGCAGAGAAACCTTTCTGGTCTCTAAGGGGGGGGTGCCTCTTGTGGGAAGGGGAACCAGAATTAAGAAAATTAATGTCTGGGGGCTAGGCCTTTGGGCACTTCACATACGTTGTCTTTTTACATCCTCCCTGGACCCTGCCAAATATGTTTTAATAGCCCCATTTTGCAGTTGAGGAAATGGAGGCCAAGAAAGGTGAAGCCACTTGGCCAGGGCAGCATAGCTGGGACGAGACTGAGCCTGGATTTAGACACAGACCTGTCTGTCCCATGTTCCTCCCAGCGCCGTGCAGTCTCAACCCCATGCACCACAGCCTTCCCGCCCCAAGGCTCCCTCATGCTCCCGAACCCTCTGGGGCTCCTCGGTACCCCCTGGGAGCCAGCCAAGCTTGAACTGCTCTGTATGGACTCCTGGGCCCTCAGCTGGCCTTGGCCAGGCCCTGCCCTCCCTCCTGCTTTTCCTGCTGCCTGTGATCTCAGGATCCCCTTGCTTTGCTACCTTTACACCTCATACCCCCTGCCGTTGTCAGATGCTCATGAAGGCAGCGCCTGACTCTTGGACGGATCCCTTGGGCCACCCCTCAGAAAATAGGCTGGGTGCTTGGGTGGATTGAATACAGGCCCACCTCCCAGGTGATTCTGGAACCCACCGCATCTCTCTGAGAATTCTTGCCTTAAAGCCTTCGTTGTTGGCCAACCTGGTTGATGATCAGAGTCACCTAGAAGCTTTTAAATAACACAGGTTTCCAGTTCCCATCTCAAACCCTCTATATCAGACCCTCAGAGGGTCTGATTTTAACAGGTCTGTCTACTGATGGACCAGATTCTGAGCCAGTGCCTTCGATGGTAGCGTCCCGGACTCCTGTTTGTCCTTCCCTCTGCTCCCAGTGTAGACCAGCTTCTTCTCTCAGCAGGCTGCCCAGGTGGAGCCCCCTCCCCTCCTCCTCACTCTTTTTGGGCCCCCCAGAGAATTAAAAGCCAGGAAGTCAGCTCCAACACCAGATCCCACAGCCCCAACACCTTCATCCTCCTGTCTTAGGAGTTGCGTTGTGTAGAACACAGCTGGAGAGGATAGAGGAAGCAGCTGGGGCTGATGCCCTCTGCCACCGAGGGCCTTTGGCTGCAGGAAGGTGCGTGGTGGCGTAAAGACTCAGCAAGCATCTGGAACTGGCCCAGCAAGGACCTGAAAGTCACAGCCCCTCTTCTCCAATCGCTCCCTATGTGTCTGTCCAGTGCAGTACTGTTCCTACAGGGTCCCGGCCAGGGGCCTCACTTAGCAGGACACTCAAGGCCTTGGCCCCCTGGTCCCAATCAGTCTCTCCAGCCCCATCACTCCGCTCTTCCGACCCTCGAATCAGCCACTGAACTACGCTAGCCCAGGGTTCAGCCCCCGGTGCCATTATATACATGCTTTCTTCTAACTCCTGTCCCCCGCCGTCTGCCCTGTGAAGCCGATGCTGTGATTTTGCCTGTTTTAGGAGGAAACTAAGGCTGGGGAAGGAAAGTGGCTTTTACTGTATCCTGCTGTAAGTGACAGAAATAAAACTGCTGGGGCTAACTCTCCCTAGCCCACTGTTCAGGCCAGGCCAGTCCAAGCTGGCACACGCGCACACACACACCTCCCTCACCCCCCTGCCACACCTTGACCCCCACCCCAGCCCCATCATTGTCTCTCTGCTCTCTCTTAGCGTTCGGCCCTGAGGCTTCCAGTCTTGGGGGGATGGCTCCAGGGGCACCTGGCTCCCTCTCTCAGATGGAGCTCCCGGAGGGCAAGGCCAGACCAGCGTGTGCTGTGGTGTTCTCTCCCCGCTCTTCCCCACATCTGCAGGCCCAAGGCTGAGGACAGCTTCCTCCATGCACTTGAACCCAGGCTTACACCTGTTAGCCACTCCCTACAGTGCAGCTGAGAGGAACCAAAGTGGCCCCCTGACCTTGAGTGACCTACAGGTTGAGTTGGGGGGATAAGATGAGGGCTCCTGCGTTTGATTGTGGGGTAAGGATTGCTCAGGGTCCTGAGGGAAGGCCAAATAATGAGCTGTGGCTATTCGGAGGTGGGGGAGGGGAACCAGACAAAGGAGGTCAAACCTTGGCGTCTGGTTCTGTTGGTCAGAGCACAGCAGGACTTGAGGCTGGCGAAGCAAGCCAGGGACTGAAGGCAATGGTCTTGAAATATCTGCCCGGGGACCTGGCACTCCAAGCTGGGGAATAATCTAGGTAGAATGATCATTCAGGGGTGGTGTGGACAGGGGAAAGACTGGCTTGGGCACCCAGCGTGGGCCTGGCACTGGGGTCCATGGGAGAAGATGAGTCTGACGGGGTAGAGGCCCAAAGGGTCTAAAAGCAGGCCTGAGGTGCCATACAGCACCCTTCGGTACCCGGGGGATCTTAGAGGTGAGACTGTGGTGTGGTTAGGAGTCTTGGGGGCAGCAGGGAGGACCAGAACCTAGCTCTGCCCCTCACCGTCTGTGTGGCCTTAGGCAACTGAGCCTGTTTTCTCCTCTGCAAAATGGGATGATAATAGGACTTATGCCCAAGCTGTGTGGTGAGAATTACAGGAGAGATACATATAAAGTCCCCATGAAATCCTAGCAAACACCCTTACTGTTGTACGTCGCTCTGGGAAAGGAAAGGAATCCCTTCCCCACTGCTGTGTAGGGTGGGGATCTGGGCCCTGATCCTTGAGAGACACTGGCTTGTGTGAGTGTGTGTGTGTGTGAGTGTGCATGTGTGTGTGTGCATGTGTGTGTGTGTGTGTGTGTGTGTCTTGGGGGAGAGTGGTCCTTCCTCTAATGCCCCCCTTTCTGTCCCTGAGGTGTCAGCTCTTCAGGATGTCCAAGCTTCCACCTGCCCCTACCTTGACCCACTGTTTTCTCGCCTACAGAGCCTTCCTCGTGGCCTTGGGAGGCCAGCAGGCAGGTTTTAGTCTCAGTATTTTCACAGATGAAGGCAGTGGTTTGCTCAAGGTCACCCTTGAACCCAGGGCTGCCTGCCCCTGGACGTGGGCTTCTCTTTGCCCACTGGGAGGCTGTGTGACCTTGGATATGGCCCTCCCCTCGCTGGCTCTGAGTCCCATCTAGAGACCCGAATTCCCCTCCCCCAACACTCTGGGAAGCTGCTTGGCCTCCTCCACCCGTCTGTCCCCTCCTGTCCTCTGCTGGCCTTGCCTTCTCTGTAACCTGAGCCGGGGCTGTGGGGGGAGGGGCTTGCCCCTCTGCCAGAGGCACCTGCCAGCTGAGCAGATGTGAGGGGATGGAGGCCCCCCTCCCCCCAGGGGATCTTAGGCTCTTGGCGCAGCTAGGCTGGGCCTGGGGCATGCAGTGCTCAGCACACCCAGCCCTGGCCTCTGGCCTCTATACCCAGAGCTTACCCCTAGCACTTGTTCATTTTTCGGGGGACATTCATGCTCCAACATGTCCTGCGAGGACCTCTCAGAATCCAGAAGACAGATGGCAGATGAAGGCTGGTGCCCCGGTCTGGGTGGGCTGCCTTGGGCTCCCGGAACCCCTTGGCATAGGGACAGAGGGCCAAGGGCAGTCCCTGGGGGTGAGGCCAGTATCTGTGCGGGTGGCCATGCCCCTGGGAGAGCAGATGGTTCTCTTGGCGCTGTGCCCACTCTTCCTCTTTTTCCCCCAGGAGCCAGCCTACAGGGCTGGGGCACAGCTGCTGGGCCCTCCCCAGAGCTGGGCCCAGGGCAGGGCTGGGTGAGGTCACCGCAGCTGCTCCCAGGGCCTGGGGCAGGGGTGCAGGGAGGTGCTGCGTGCAGAGGGAAGGACAGGGCTCAGATTGGGGAGAGCTAGGGAGAGGCCTGGACGGCTTTGCATTTAGGGGCCCCCGTTAATCTTGGATGAGGGAGGAAAGAGTCTTTGGAGGACTCAATGAGCCAGTATGGACAGCCCCACCCCAGCTCCTACCCCAGGCCCACCCTGGAGCTTCTGTCTGGCCTGGGCGCCTACTGAGAGGCATCTCAGGGTGAGAGGCAGAGCAAGGGCCCTGGGTGTGAATTCCTTCCCGCACCACCACTTACACCATGTGACCTCGGGCAGCTCCATTTGTCTCTTGGAGCCTCAGTTTCTCATCAGTAAAATAGACACACTAACCACCCAGCTCAGAGGATTGTTAAGAAGACAGTAAGATTTTAAGTGTTGGGCCAGCACAGTGCATAGCACATAATGAACGTTCAGTAAATGGTAGTTCCTTTTCTTACTTGAGTGAATTCTCCCGAGGAGCCTGGAAGTGCTGAGGAAAAGCAGGGAGGTGGCAGAGGCAGCAGGAACTGGTGGGGTGGGGGTGCGTGGGGGTGGAGCAGGAGGGAGGAGGCAAGGCCCGGAGCTCTGGCCCGAGGTTTGGCTGAGCAGAAGCAGCAGAGAATGGCGAGGCCTGAGTGGCTCACGGCTGCCGAGAGCTCATCGCGTGTGTTGACTTTACTGTGAGCTGTGGGTTGCCCCGTGAAGTTTAAGTGGGGAGGCCAGCTCATGCACAGTTGTACTCTGGTTTGCGGTTCTATTTCTGCAGCAGCACTGAGGTGGGAGCAACTACCTTTGGGACTTGCAGAGGGAAGTAGAAAGATGTCACACAGCTTGCCTTGCTGTAGCAGCAGGACCTGGTCAAGCAGAGAGGGAAGGAGGGGCCGCGGGAGCGGAGTGTGCAAAGGCCTGGCAGTGTACGACATCCAGGGTGGCTGGAGCCCCAGTGGGCCGAAGGGAATGGGGGTTAGGAGACGGTTCTTGTATGTTGGTCTGGGGTTGGACCCAAGCCCACAGGTGATGAGGAGCCATGGGCTCTGGAGTAGAGGTGAGCTTCGGCTTCTACTGCTCGTTTGCTTGGACCGGGCTATAGGTGTGTGGGCTCTGCTCTCTCTGGGGTGGGGGTGGGGGTGGGGGGATGCCAGGGCCTGTCTTTTGACCTCGTGCCTTGCTTTGGATGTTTGGTTCCTCCTGGCCCCTGGCTGCGCATTTCTGTTCCACGGCTGACCCCAAGCCCGGTCCCCTGTTGACACCTATGGCCGTGGTGCCCCCACCTGCCCTTCTACCCCTCCTCCACTACAGACCCTGGGATCGAGGATTTGCACATGGCCTCAGGCCTCTCCGGGTCACCCCCTTCTGCCAGGAAGCCTGCCTGGACTGAGCATCCCAGCTTGAGCCCAGGTGGCAGAGCAAGTCTCTCTGACCCTCAGAGAGACTGTGGCTCTGAGACAGGCCCCAGCCTGGGGCTCCAGAGTGGGGTGTCGGGTAAAGGGTGGGACAGGGGCTACTCCGGGGCCTCTGAGTCAGGGAGAGGATGAGATTCTTGACATGTAGGTTCCCATCCAGGTCCCAGCCCTCCCCAGGAATACTATTACCCTCTTTTACGGGGGAGGCCCAAGGTCACATGAATGCAGTTGGGTTTCCAACCCTGCTCACAACCTTACTTCATGCAGGAAGGGAGGGAAGGAAGGAGGGAGAGGGCCAGTTAGAGCCATGGAGGGGATCAGAGGACTCACACAGCCCCAGAGGTAGTCTCTGCCCAGGGATCATCATCACCATTGGGTAGGCCAGGTGAGCTTCCTAAGAGAGGGGCTGGGCTGAACCTCAGACAGTGATGGAACCTGGAGGGGTGTCTGTACCTGGCTTTGGGCTTGGGCGGATGGGCACAGGTCCTAGGACTGAACTGGGAGGGTCCTGGAATTCCCCAGATGTCAGGAAGATCAGGAGGTAGTATAGGACTTGAGGTGGGTGGGGACACAAGATTTGGCCGATGAAAGCCAGGAAGCTTGGGCTTGAGAACGAAGGCAGAGATAACCATTGAGGTGGGCGGGACGGTGGCCCCTGCCACATTGGGGAGGGGGTGAGAAGAGCCCTGGCTTTGGAACCCAACAGCTCTGAGACCCAGACCTGGCTCCATGACTACGCAGCTTTGTGGCCTCACTGAGCCCACTTTCCTGTCTTTGGAAAATAGCGGCACCTATTTGCAGGATGGCTGTCAGGATTGCATCTAAAGAACCTAACCTGGGTCTGGCATGTGGTTGGTGGTGCCCTTCTCCTGCCTTGGTATTTGAAGCACGTGCCAGTGGTGTGCTGGAGCTGGCTTGCCTTGGCTCAGAAGAGCCAGTCCTGCACACGTCTTCCCAGTTCCGTCCTCAGTGATGTCATGCTGGCAGCTTACAGTTGGCCGCAGAAATCAGCAAAAGCTACAAATCAAATCGGGTGGGATCTTTTCCCTACTGGGGAGCTGGAGGAAATCAACCCTATGGGCCCTTTTGAATGCTGGAGGGGACAGAATGGGAAGTGGGGTAATGGGGCCCTGGCTGGGCCGAGCAACCTAGAACTCTGAGTCCCTGGGCCCTTTTGGTGTGGGCGGAGATTGGACAGAGTCATAGCGCCAGGCAGCCCTCTGTAGGGAGGGGATGGGAATGGTGAAACCACTCTTGTCTCCACGTTCTCCCCCCACCCCGGGGGCTCTGGCGGGCTCGGGCTCTGAGGAGGGCGAGCTATCAGAGAATGGAGCTGTGCGAGAAGGAGAAATGAGGTTGTAGTGGAAGATAAACGAGGTTGTACTGTCAGGGAATGAGGTGGTACTTGGAGGCAAGGTGAGGCTGCATTATGAGATAGATGAGGTTGTCCTGTCAGGGGATGAAGAGTACTCGTAGGAGAGGTGACGTCCTGCAGGACCGGTCGGGTTGCACCGGCAGAGAACACAGCCCACCACCGG
Organism: Callorhinus ursinus; assembly: GCF_003265705.2. Classification (NCBI taxonomy): domain Eukaryota; kingdom Metazoa; phylum Chordata; class Mammalia; order Carnivora; family Otariidae; genus Callorhinus; species Callorhinus ursinus. Next base: position 4,787,606 of record NW_027397080.1, on the reverse strand, counting down.
CAGAAGGAGAGACTCGGACTTGGAGGATAAATGAGGGTGTCCTGCTGGATAGATGAGGGGGCCCATCAGGTGAATGGAGCGCTGTTAGCAAATGAGGTTGTACTTGCTGGATAAATGGGACTGGGGTGCTGGATAAATGGGGTTGTGCTGTCAGGTGAATGCATTACTGCTCGTGGGCGAAGGGTGTCCTGGGAATAAATGAGGGCGTCCTGCTGGATAGATGAGCTGCCACCACCAAATGGATCAGACCCTGTCCGTGCGGGAGGCACCGGCAGCAGGAATGAGGTGGTTCTCTCCCCACTGGGGCTCCCGGCGTGTCTTCCGGCCCAGGTGGGACAGGCTCTCGGAGACCTCGGTCGGCCCCAGTGATCCCTGGATGACTCAAGTCTGTCTGGGCAGCGGGAGGGAGTGGGGAGGGGGCCTGGGGTGGGCAGGTGCACGGTCACCTGAGGCCTTCCCCCATTTCTCACAGAAACCCTGACCCTCCTCTGTGCTTCCCTCTGTGGGTCAGGCTGTTCCTGACTTGTTCCCATGCTTGTCTCTCATTCTGCCTACCTTTCCTTCTCTCAGCCCAGTTTGGGGAAGCCCCTCTCATGTGCCAGCTACTCTGCCCCGTTTCCTTTAATTTTCCCTGCAACACAGTATTACCCCCCCTTTACTCTCTCTCTCTCATTCATTCATTCAATGACCATTCATTAAATGTCTGGTATGCATCAAACACATGGGGTACGGTCAAAAATGGACAAAAATCCCTCATGAAACTTATATTCTAATGTGAGGGAAACCAGACAATAAATAATAAATACAGAATATAAATGAATTATATATTTATATATAACTTACATATTAACTTATTAATGTATGTGTGCAAACTATCTACTAATTAAGAAAGTGATCCTTGCTTTAGAAAAATTGAGAGCAGGTAAGGGGGCCAAGAAATGGCAGGGAGGTGGAGCAAAGAGAGTGGTCAGGATGGGCCTCGTTGCAAAAGATTCTATCTGCATGTGGACTCGAAAGAGATGAGAGATTGATGGGCGAACAGTTTCCCCTGAGACAGAGGCCCCGGGGCAGGACCGTACCTAGCAGGTTCAAGGAACAGGAGAGAGGAATCGAGCAGGACAGTGTTAGGAGAGGAGTCTGAGAGGTCATGGAGGGGCTTGTGGGTTATGGCAAGGCCTTTGTTTTTACTCTTAGATGGGGGGCATCTCAGGGTTCTAGGCAGGACTGGATGTGATCCACGCATTTAAAGGGCCACTCTGACTGCTGGGTGGTAGAGGCTGTAGGGAAGCAAGGGTGGAAGCAAGTGGCTGTTTGAAGAAATAGAGGTTCAAAGCATCTTGCCCCAGAGTTGCACTAGTCATGGGGTGTTGGAGCCAAAACTGGAATCCAGATCCAACACCAGAGCCCATGCGCTTTCAACTGCACCAGCCTCCTCTCCCAGGTGGGTGAGGCCCCGAGGTGGGGAGGGGGTGGTTGCCCAGCCTCCCTAGCCCAGGTTCCAAGGGAGAGGGGGATGGGCGTGGATGTAGCCCTGGGATGGCCTGCCTCCCGAGTCAGGGTGGTCCGACCCCCCCCTGTTAACCTGCCCCAGGCCTGTGTGGAGGTGTGGGAGGCATGAGGCCCCAGAAGCCGGGCCCAGCTCTGGGCACTGGGGAGCCTGGGCATGCCAGGGCTGTGGCTGTGGTGGCGGGTTGCTAGGTGACTCTAAGAGGGAACCCTGGTTACTGCTGCCTGGCAGAGGCAGCTCCCTCCTCTGCCTCCCTCACCTCCTCTGTGGCCTCTGGCCTCCCGGGAGGCCTTGTGGGGGAGTTGTGATCTGCGCTTGCTACTGGATCTTGGCTGGGAGCTCTGATTGGTGCCAGGTGGCTGGGCCCCGAGGAGCCAGACTGGGCTTCAGGGCCTGGACTTCCCTCAGGGGCCACAGCCTTGGTGCACACCTGGTGCCCAGCCTGGCTGCACAGGCAGAGGCCTAGGTTGTCCTTAGCCAGGTCTGGGCTCCCTCCCCGGGTGACCCTGGGCAAGGTATGACAGCCCTCTGGACCTCCACAGCCCCATCCATCTGGCCTGCACCATCCCTCCACCAGGGCCAGGTTTTCTCCGAGAGTACCAGGGGTGCTGAGCCAGCCCAGCTCCAGGCACCCCGCCCCCGCTCCCTGATGGCTTGAGGGTGTAACACTCCGTTTTGCATTAGGTTCCATTTGCGAACAGTTTCACTACTTAAAAAAAAAAAAGTTTGGGGCATCTGGGTGGCTCAGTCAGTGAAGCGTCTGCCTTTGGCTCAGGTCATGATCCCAGGGTCCTGGGATCAAACCCCGCATCATCCGGCTCCCTGCTCATCCCTCTCCCTCTGCCCCTCCCCCCCCTGCTCGTGCTCTTTCCCTCTGTCTCTCTCTCTCTCTGTCTCTCTCAAATAAATAAATAAAAATCTTTTTTAAAAAAGTTTGAAAACCTGTGGACTGGATGAGTTCAAGAACTTGCAGTGTCAAATTGAAAAGGTCACAGAGTACAGTTGGCACATCATCAGTATCCAGGCGGAGAAATAGGCCCAGAGAGAGACGGACAGGCTGGCCCAGGTGAGGCTTGGTGGGGTGAGAAGAGCACCGAGCCAGGGGTCAGGAGACCTGCGCTTGAACCCCTGCTCTCCTACCAGGTCCTGGGTGACCTTGGGCAAGTCCTTTCTTCTCTCTGGGTCGGACCAGCCGTGGTTTCAGGCTGGGGCTCCAGCTCCCTGGGGTACCTGGCCAGGCAGGGAACAGTGGGGGAAGAGTGCAAACCTTCATAGGCCCAGAGCAGGTGCTCTTGGTATTCGAGAACATTTTTTTTATATTCAGAAAACTTAGCTGCATTATGAAGTACAATGCAAAAATCTCCCTGAATGCTAAAAATGAAGCACAAGACTTAATAGGAAATTTTGACCTCGCGACATGCCCCCAGTCTTCCCATGCTGCCAGCTTCTGGGGATAGTTTACATGGAAAGTTTGAGAAGCTCTAGAGTCCTGGCTTCCTGAGATTCTTTGGAAATTCCCTGACTCGTTTCTCTCTGCCGTGGTGGCATGTGATGCCCTTTAGACTCAGGGCGTGAGTAACCTGAAATCAGTACCTGGCTCTACCATCCGCACTGTGGGACCGGCAGCTTACTGAGCCTCTCTGAGCCTCACTCTCCTCATCTGGAGCTACGGATCACAATCCCCGCGTTGTATGGAGTTTGATAGACTATGTGAGATCAAGTACTTACAACACCTGGGGCTGAACAAGCAGGTACTGAGTGGGTGCTGGCACTTGGAGATGTCCTTCCTCCTCCCTCCTCCCCCCAGCACTCAGCCACAGGTTGGCACATAGTGACACTGATAAAGAGGTGTTGCCTGACCAGCCTCCAGTTGGGGAGAAGCTGGGAGGCGGAGCCTCTGTGAAGCCAGACAGTCCCCTGTGGAGAACAGAGCCCCTGAGACCTCTGAATACAGGTGTGCTGGAGGGGCTAGAGAGCCAGGTGCAAGGGCAGGGGTGGGAAGGGGGTATCTACTGGAGGGAGCACCACTCCCTGGGGGCCTAGCTCCCCTCTTCACAGGATCCCAGGAGAAGCCAGGCAGAGCAACGCTGGGAGGGGTCTTGGAGCTGTCACCTCCCAAGACCAGAAAGTGCCAGCGATAGGGAGGGGGCGGGGTGCCCGGAGAATCGGGGCAGTACCTGGAGCTGGGAGTGGGAGTGGGGCAGCAGGAAGGAGCCCTCCTCCTGGAGACTGGTGGGAAGGAGGCAGGAGGGAGGGCCCTCACTGGTCAGTGGTTATGGGGCTGGGCAGACAAATAGGTTAGGAGTAGGTCCATGAGCTGGGTTAGATCTGGAGTGCTATCTGGCATTGCTGCCTGTGGGACCCTGGGCAAATTACATCATGCCTCTGGGCCTCCGTTCCCTCGTCAGTGAGACGGGGTAATGCCAGCTTCCCAGACTTGTTGGTGCCTAGCACACTTATACTCAGGACAGGATATTAAGGGGGTAGAGACAGAGCAGGTCTGTTGGATGATCTCAAAGTGTGGTCTTCTGGCCAGAGTGAGGCCTTTAACCAGTGTTTATGAGCACCCGGTGCATTCACCAAACACATAACCCACACACGTTACCTCAGGTAGTGATCTAACAGCTTTCTGAGGTGGTTACTGAATGGTGCCCATTTTGGTCCAAGTCGTTCACTGAGGCAGCTGAGGCTCACGGAGATCGAGTCAAGAGCCATGGTCACATACCTGGGTGGCTGAAAAGAGCGAGAGAGCCAGGCATCCTGCCCATCTTGCCTGGCCCTTCTGATAGCCAAGCCCATGCTCTTTCCACAGCAGTGCGTGAGGTGGGAGGTCAAGGCCACCAGGTGGCGGGCCCCAGAGGTGGGGCAGGGCAGCATAAATCTTCCTTCTTCAGGTGCCTGTGGGGAGCCAGGCAGTTGGAGCTGTGGCACTCTCTCCCAGCCCCCCACCGCCTTCTTGGCAAAAGCGGGCTGTGACATGGGGAGCGCTAGAGACTGGCACAGCAGAAATTTAGAAGAGAGTGTGTGCAGGGGTGGCAGAGGTGGAGCCCAGGGAGGTACCGAGTGACAGCAGAAGGGGCTGTGTAGCCCTGGGCAAGCCACTTGACCTCTCTGAGCCTTGGTCATCTTGTTGTAAATGGGGATTACATTTAGTCCCCCCCCATTTGTGGGGACTTTGTGAAGCTTCTACCAGAATGGGGCTTTGGGGGCAGAGCTCCTCTGCTTCAGGTGGTCAGGAAGGGAGGGCAGGCTGGAGAGCTGGGCTGGCCTGAAGGTGGGCGCTGAGCAGAGGTGGGGTCTGAGGTCCCCATGGCTGACGGATGTGCTTTGAGGGCCTTGCTGGGAATCTAGGCTTCTATAGTTCATAGGGGCTCACAAGAGTTGGGGGAAATTTCAGAGGAGTTTCGGGCCTCTACCCACCTTAGGGACCCCCAGCCTTTTCTGCTTTCCCTGGCCAGGCCCTCCCAGCAAAGGGTTAACAGTCTTCTCTACCTGCAGTTGCATTTTAAAGACACGAAATTAAAGCAGGTAATTTATTCTCCCCACACACGAAAGAGCAATTAGTTCTAAACAGGGCTTAATCAGTCACCGCGAGATTGATTTCTGGAGCCCTGGGTTTTCGGGCTCCTGGCGCCATGCCAGGCTGGGGAGGGAGGGGGCAGACAAATGAGCCGCGGCGGCATGAGCCCTTACATAATCTGCTGGGGGGCCCTGGCAGCCTGGCTAGCCCCAGGCGGGGCTTGGCTGAGCTGGGGAGAGGGGGCCTTGCTGCAGTTCCTTAAGAGTAGCCCTCAGGCTTCTGCCTTGCCTCCTGGGGAGAGGCCAGGCCCAAAGCTCTAGCCCCACCCCGGGGGGGGGGTGGGGGTGGGGGGGGGGGGGGGCGGGGAAGAGTGGTGAGGTTCTGGGGTATAAGGTGCGCATTCCTGTCCAACCTGGTACTTACACCTGTTCTCCCCCTTTACCCCATTCACCCTTCATCATTTCTGTTTCCTCCCATTGCCCCTTCTGGCCCTTGTCCTTCCTCTTCTCTCACTTTTTTCTCTGTTTTCTCCGCCTCCTCTTTCCATCACTTCTTCCTCTTTTCTCATGGCCTCCTCGCTTCCCGCTCCCCCACCCATGTCCTTGTCTCTGGCCACAGAACTCCATCCGGCACAACCTGTCGCTGCACACCCGTTTCATCCGCGTGCAGAACGAGGGCACTGGCAAGAGCTCCTGGTGGATGCTGAACCCTGAGGGCGGAAAGACGGGCAAGACCCCTCGGCGGCGGGCCGTGTCCATGGACAATGGGGCCAAGTTCCTGCGCATCAAGGGCAAGGCGAGCAAGAAGAAGCAGCTGCAGGCACCTGAGCGAAGCCCCGATGACAGTCCCCCGGGCGCGCCAGCCCCGGGGCCTGTGCCTGCCGCAGCCAAGTGGGCCACCAGCCCGGCCTCGCACGCCAGCGACGACTACGAGGCGTGGGCCGACTTCCGCGGCGGCGGGAGACCCCTGCTCGGGGAGGCGGCCGAATTGGAGGACGACGAGGCCCTGGAGGCCCTGGCACCGTCGTCGCCGCTCATGTACCCGAGCCCGGCGAGCGCGCTGTCGCCCGCGCTAGGAGCGCGCTGCCCGGGGGAGCTGCCCCGCCTGGCCGAGCTGGGGGGCCCGCTGGGCCTGCACGGCGGCGGCGCGGGGCTGCCAGAGGCCCTGCTGGACGGCGCGCAGGACGCGTACGGGCCGCGGGCCCGGGCCGGGACGCCCGCCTACTTTGGCGGCTGCAAGAGCGGCGCCTACGGCGGGGGCGGGGGCGGGGGCTTCGGGCCGCCGGCGCTGGGCGCGCTGCGCCGCCTGCCCATGCAGACCATCCAGGAGAACAAGCAGGCCAGCTTCGCGCCCGCCGCCGCGCCCTTCCGCCCCGGGGCGCTGCCCGCGCTGCTGCCGCCGCCGCCCGCGCCCAGGCCCGGCCCGGTGCTGGGCGCGCCCGGGGAGCTGGCGCTGGCGGGCGCGACCGCCGCCTACCCCGGCAAGGGCGCGGCCCCGTACGCGCCGCCGGTGCCCTCGCGCAGTGCCTTAGCCCACCCCATCAGCCTTATGACGCTGCCCGGCGAGGCGGGCGCCGCGGGCCTGGCGCCGCCGAGCCACGCGGCCGCCTTCGGGGCCCCGCCCGGTGGCCTCCTGCTGGACGCGCTGCCGGGGCCATACGCGGCGGCCGCCGCCGGGCCGCTGGGGACCGCGCCCGACCGCTTCCCGGCCGACTTGGACCTCGACATGTTCAGCGGGAGCCTCGAATGCGATGTCGAGTCCATCATCCTCAACGACTTCATGGACAGCGACGAAATGGACTTCAACTTCGACTCGGCCCTGCCTCCGCCGCCGCCCGGCCTGGCCGGGGCCCCGCCCCCCAACCAGAGCTGGGTGCCGGGCTGAGGGCCGCCTCCCGCGCCCCGGGTGCCCCGCCCCGCCCCCAAGGGGCTTCTGTCTTCCCGTCCTGATCCCCTGGGCCCCATCCCCGATTCCAGCTCCACGGGAGGATCCGGGAGGCAGCCCCAGGCCTGCTAGAGACGTCCCTCAGCAGCTGACCGCTGACGGAAGTGGTAGGGAGGGGCTGGGGCACCTGGCGTTCCTGCCCAAACTCCTGCGACCCGCTCCTCCTCCCTCCCCCCGGGGCAGGAGGCCTGGGCGGAGCGGAATTTCAGGCTGGGTGGGAGTGGGGACGAGCCAGGTGGGCTGCGCCGGTCTGGGATACCAACCAAGAGGTGAGGCACGGGGCTGAGGGCGTCTCCGAATCTTCAAGTTTCATTTGCAGGGGCCCTCGCCGCGACGGATCACCCACCCCAAACTCCGGATCTGACACCCAACTGACACCTTCCCACTGGTCTTAGCCTCACCCACCCCAAGCCAGGAACGCCTCGCCTCCCGGAAGCACTCACACCTACCTGTTGGCTGTTCACCCTGAGCTGTTTTCCTTCAGCCCTGAACCCCTGCTTAGAGCCCCCATTCCCATGGTTCAGCCCCTCCCTCCTATCCTTGCAGGCCCTACCTTCTCTTCTCCTTTCCTCTCAGGTTGGAGTCAATCCCCCTTCCCACCCCCACCCTCCAGTAATGGTCTCAGCCTCTCCAGCAGGCCTCAGCTCCGGATCCACTCCCAAACCGACACCCCTTTCTCCGTTCCAGTCCTGTCTCCTCTCCCGTATTTATAAGTGTCCGGTCGGGGCGGGCTGTGGGCGCGGCGTCCCCGGCGCATATCGTAGGCAGTGTACCGTGGCCGTGCTGTCAGCGTGTGCGTGTGCGTGTGTGCCGTGTCGAGGCCGTGTAGAGTGCATTGTACAGCATATTTTCATGAATAAAATTGTTTTAAATATTTCCCGCGCCTTGGGCTAGCAGGGTTGGTGGTGGCAAAGGAGGAATATCGGCAGGGATGGTGGGGGGTCCCTGTGCCTGAGCCCCTCTTGTGGCTTTGTGTCTGAGTATATGTCAGCATTCCCTGATGCCTGTCTGCTCCACACACATTGCTTAAGCGCCTACTGAGTTCTGGACGCTGGCGATGTCCTGGTGTGGAACTCTGCACCTGTTTCTGTGAACACATGCCGGCAGGAAGTTTCTAGTTTGGGGGAAATTCTGTCCTGAATACATAAGCCTCAGAGGTTGGGAGAGAAGGCACAGATATTCACTGAGAACCTGTTAGTGTCAGGTCCTGCATTAGGTATGATTTTCGTTCCCATTGTGCAGTTGAGAAAACAGGGTCAGAAAGGGAAAATGGCTTGGAAAGGCAGCGTGGCTTAATGGAAGGGAGGCCTTTGAAGGCACACAGACTTCTCTTTGAATCCATTTCCTGCCTTTTGCTAGTTCTGTGCCCATGGGCAAGTTTTCAACGTCTTACTTTCCTGGTCTAGACCATAGGGTAGTAGCAGCCGTTGCATGGATTTCTGCTGAGGAGTAAATGAGAAAAGGTGTATAAAGTGCTCAGCCCAGCACTCATTCATTAGTTCATCCATGGAAGATTTAGTGAGCACCTTTAAGTGCCAAGGTCTTGTACCAAGCATTGGGGCTGCCAGAGAGAGCATCAGAGGCACAATCTCTGCCCTCAAGGAACTTAGAGGCTCAAGGGGGACACAGGTGAGTAAACAGGCGATTATCCATCAGAGCTGTAATGAAAGGAGGAGACAGGCTGCTGTGGGAATGAATGACATGCCACACCAATCCCAGGCTCGAGGAGTCAGGGAAGGCATCCGGAGGGGGTGCTGTCTCAGCTGAACCTTGAGGGGTGAGTTGGCACTGGGAAGGAGAGGGATTCAAACAGGGAGGGAACGGCATATTGAGAGGCCCGGATTCGAGATCATGTGGGTTCCAGAACCAAAAGCAGTTTAGTGTGGCCAAAGCAAAGAGATGGAGAGATTACTGATGATGGGGAGGCAAATGGGCCAGAAGGGGGACCCCTCCTGTCAGTGGCCAGGCCAGAGGTGTCAATGGTGACATGGGGAGGGCAGAGGGGCAGGAGGGGAAAGGATGAATTCCCATATATTTTGGACATAGAATCACTGGGAGTAGTTTTGGATTGGATACAGGGGGTGAAGGACAGGGAAGAATCAAGTGATGCCGGGTTTCTGGTTGGGCACCTGGACGGGCAGGGCCATTCTCTGAGGAGAGCATTGAGGTGGGAGGAGCCCTGGGAAAGATGGTACACTCAGCCACAGACAGGCTCCTTTCAGTTAGGGTCCATGGAACCCTTGGGATTTTGGAAGGATGTTCAGCAGTCTATCTACTGTGTGAATGGCAGTCCCTGGCACTGGACAGCATGGTGCCCTGGAGATGTCCAGCTGGATCATGGAGTCAGAAATCCTGGAGAGGGAAGTTGAAGAATCAGGAGCACAGAGGTTGTCATGGAGGTGTTAGGAGTGGCTCAGGGGATGGTGCTGAGTGGGAAGAGCAGGGCGACCCAGGTCTGCTTCAGTGAACACCTAAGAACACGTTGGCACAGGAAGAGGAACCCACTGGCTGAGAAGGAGCAGCCGAAGGGAGAGGAGGAGGAAAACCCCAAACACTGAGTATGTGAAAAGAGCATGGTTTTGGAAATAACGCCTAGTGCCTTTACCTTTTGGAGCCTCACTTTCCTGGTCTGGAAGCTGGGTCAGTAGCACCTGTCTCAGATCTGTTTTGAGGAGTGAACAAGATTGGAATTATTCTCTGAGGTCACACTTCTGGCAAGGGACAGAGCCGAGGTTCTTGCCCACACTGTGTGTACCGCCAATGCCCAGGCTTTCCCATGGCCCCCACTGCCTCTGAGGAGGTGGCTGTGAGCAGGGCAGCAAAAGAGCTCGGAGCCAGCAGGACTTATACAGGTCCTGGGCTAAGGGCTGGGAGGCGAGACGTCACTGTGGGGTGTGGTAAGCTGTCCTCACTGGGTGGGGAACATATAGAAGCTGATGGACTATTCCCTGGAACAGATGCCCCAGCCCCACCCCACAACCAGACTCCAGGACAGCCCAGCTGGGTCTGGGCTCCATATGGGCTGCAAAGCTGCCCCCACCCTAAGCTGATGGAGGGTGGGCTGCTGGTATGCGTGTGCAGGTCTGTGTGTGTCCATGTAGCCCCACATGCATCTGTCTGTGTGGGCCCGTGTGCGTGAGCGCTGGGGTGGGGGGCAGGCTGGATGATGGTTGGGATCTCCCTGTCTGTGCGCATGCCTGAGTGAGCGTGTGTGTGTGTGTGTGTGTGTGTGTGTGTGCGCGCGTGTGTGTGTGTGTGTTGGGAATAACAGCATCTCCGTCTCCGAGTGTGCCCACACGTGCGCCCGGGGCTGTGGAGTCTGCTGGTGTGAGTTGTGTGCACTGCATGCTTTCCTCTCTGGGTGTGTCTGCTGTCTTGGCGCATACCTCTCTCTGGGTGCACCAGAGCTGGTGTTCCCCCCACCAGGAGCGTCTTCTGGGCTGCTCTGGGGGGGGGGGGGGGGAGAAGAGAGAGGAGCAAAGGGCCACTCCCAACCCTGGGATCAGGCCAGGCTCATGAGCAGGGAGCAGCGAGACCACCTCAGAGTAAAGAGCTCTGCCAGGCTCAGGCCGGAGACAGCCTCTGTCTTGCTGGACCCCATCAGGAGAAAGGGGGCAATACCCCTGCAGCTGGGGGTCTGCAACTGGCCCTTCCCTGCAAGCCTTGGAGCCCAGCAGACGCGCCCCCCTCTATGCCCACTCCCAGGGAGGCGTCTGACACATGATTTATTCATAAAAAGCCATTATTTGTGCCAAAGAACTGAGCTGCTGCTTTTTAAGTGCTGATAATGCTCTGGGCCTCCTCGCCTCTCCG